>NC_068284.1:2166338-2398838 GCF_025860055.1 Xyrauchen texanus
GTTTGTAGAGCTCCTCCCCTCTGGGAAGGACCTACCACACTGCCTCTTCCATGTACAGCTGGCAAGCCCATGTTAAATATTTGCCACATGTTAACCTCCCATTCAGGCAGGATGTGGTCTCCACTATGTCTTTCCCTCCAGGGAAAGATAGTTGAAAACGGCGATACCGATTTGAATACGCCCACAGATTGGGAAATGTCCATTATTGTTAAACAGAGGTCTATACTTCTCAATTGCTCCAATGATGAGGTACATTCCTATCGTATCGAATTTAAGGATGGGTCAGGGGAATGATCAATTGTGCAAATATTATATATATAAAAATATATATATTTTATAAAAAAAAATATATATATATATATATATATATATATATATATATATATATATATATATATATATATATATATATATATATATATTTTTTTTTTTTTACATGTTTTCATCTATTTATTGCAGTAAATTAAAGTGTTAAATCTATGGCCTTATTTGTTTAGTTAAAATAAAAGTTGTGCCAAAGTTCAACTTGCAAGTGATAGGTTTATTGCACTTTTTCAACAACCAGAAACTCAAAAAACAATTTTTTTTTTAATGATATAAATTATTTTGACAAGTTGAATGGAAGGAAATGTCATTAGAATAATGAGAACATGTTTACAGTGTGGGGTTATGCTTGCACATCTGTGTGTATTAAATGGGGTTAAGAGTTTGTTACTGTGGTAGAGCACTTACTCTCCACAATTGTTGCAAATAATGGGATATTAATGTGGTGATGTAATCAGCCATTATAGGGTTAATTCCCAAATATGGTGTTCCGTGAACATATAAAATAGGTGCGACGGACATCTAGACAAGCGTGGTATTCCTGGGTTCGGGAAATGACGTCATTTGTTGGGGCGCCGGTTTAGGTTCAGGAGGTAAGGCCTTTTGATGGCAAGTGCATCATGAATGTTTGGGTCAAGGAGGATAATTTAGGACGGAAGACACATGGAGTGAACGCTTATAGCGAGCTGTTTATTAACACGTCTTCGAGTGCACTGTGCAGCGTGAGTATTTAACGCAGGTATGTGACGCATTTTTCTTATGCCTAAGCTAAACGAGACAATTGCCTCCTAAAACTAATGTGATATTTTAATGCAGTGGTACAAGGCGTGGAGGTGTTGCAGCAAGCTTAGCACACTTTTGAGAGGCTTTGAGGACGCTGGCGGCTCGTGCTACTTTTTCGTAATCCGTATCTGCGTGGGACAACGGTGACTCCAGACGGATTAGATGGTGTCTCACTAGCCAGTCGCCGTGTTTGCCCACCCTTCTGTCTCTTGTTCGAACTGTGCATTCTTTATGTGAAACTGTATGAGAATTCTAACTCGACAGTGTGCCGGTCTCCATTTGGTGGAGGACGACACCCAAGCGGATCAAGACACGCTTTGGGCGTGCAGCCTGCCAGGATACATCGAAATTGGTGCTGGGACAGTGTTCCTCGACTGATGGACTGAGGACGGGGGTAATCTTACAGGACGAAGGTCTATGTGTGTCACCCTGATACTTGTATGTTATAGTAGTGTTTGGTTTGGTTTGGGTTTTGTATTTTCTGTTCTTTTGTGTTACATTGATTTTTCTGTATGTGTTTTTGGGTTAATTTTTTGTCGTCAAGTAGTAAGGGAATGACCCATTATCGCCCATTGTGCTGATCACGGTCTACGAACATCAGCAGGTTAGCTGGTGTTGCTGTTGAGAGAAAGATAGGCCTTGTGGCTGTGTGTGATTTATACGCTTCATTGACTGAGTTTATGTGGAATGTATATGTGTGTTTTTTGTTTATTGTTATATTGATTGTTCTTGTCTTTTCCCTTCAGAATCTGGGGTACCTGTCGTTCCTGAAGACTTTTGGGTGTGGTGGTGGTCTGACTGACAGTCTGCAGTGTTCACAATGGGTGGAGTGTTGTGAGAGAGCACGAGTGGTTGCTGTGTCCAGCTAAGACGAATTCCCCAGGTTCTGAAGTGGTAGGATATATGTGTGTGTGTGAATGTGAGGTTTGATCTATTTAAGGATTTATTACTAAAGATCGTGTTGTATTTTATTAAATGATGTTTTCTTGAATAAATTGTTTTATACTATCATCGGTGTCTGTTATCTGACTCAGCCACAACGTATCTGTGTGCTTTGTGTACCTGAATGATTTGTGGGTTCCCGGGTTAGTTCCGGGTGGCGTAGCGGGACTTGACCTAAAACAATTACAACTGCCACATTAATTTATCATTATGCATCATCCACCTAGGTTAGCCAGTTCTGAAACTGCTCCAAAACAGGGCCCGTATTCACAAAGATTTTTATCTTACCAACAGGAGTTTTCCAAAGAGTTCCTAGCTAGGAGTTTTTGCTTAAAACCTATTCACAAAGCTGCTAAGATCAAGTTCTACTAAGGAAATCTTAAGATAAGAGTAAGGAGGAGTTGACCTCATTGCTATGAATGATGTCACGTTTTATTTTCGCCCTCAATGATTGGTAGACAGGGAACCACAATTTGTTAGCCAAGACAGACAACGATATACTGTATATATACATACAATGGATGGATGGATTGATAGATTGATTGTCAGACGCCGTGTGGTGATGAGAGGGCATATATTCTATGATAAATTATTCTGCTGACAGATGACAGATATTCCCAATTCATCCACGCTACACAGTTTTATTTTGATGTGACCAGGGAGCGCTGAGTTGTCAAAACCTTAATCTCCAGTGTAATTAGGTTGTTTCAGTTTGTGGGGGAGGTAACTGCATCTCTAACTAAGTTTACACTAATGAAAACAATATTATATTGTGAAATACAGTGGAAAGGGATGCTCCCATATTCAGACTACGCAGTCTGCATAGTATTTTTAGCATTAAAATGCTTCAATAATTACTCTTAGATGAAAATTGTATTAGTCCGAAAATTAGTAGTTACGCCCCCTAATTTTTAAGAGTTGCTCCTAAACTTCCAAATGTGCCATTTCATAACACATTTTACTAAACCCCTGCAGAAAGAGACATACAACAAATCTTAGTATAGAGAATTTTTTTATTACATGGGAGTTATTTTAAATGTGAAAATTAACTTGTTGAACTATCAAAAACATCCCGACTAGGGGTGCGTTTTCTATTCAACGACGTAACTCACTGCATAACCACCTTATGGTGGAGCAGTCATTAATGACGTTACTCAGGGGGTGGAGTAATAACTTATGATATGTTGCTCATATCCACATACAACAGAATGCTGTTTAATGCAAGAAAGCTTTGTACTATGTAATGACTCTTCAAAAACATCTTAACGCCCTACGTTCTACATTAAAATAAACACATATAAACCGTGTTCTCTGATAGAAGGTGTGATAAAGCGCTTTTGCCATTAATCCCTTATACGACTGCACTCACGTTTACATGATGTTTCAGAATGGCGCTTTCTGCAAAAACACAGAATAAATCGTTTCCTTAAATGCACGTAAATGTGGTCAAAGTATAGATAGACTTAAAAATAGAAATGCGATAAAAGATATAGAAGCCTCAGCGAATCTGTGTAAAATGGCAACATTCTAAAATATTCCCTCACATCACAGGAAGTAGTTGACCTGGCAAAGGCTGCTTCTAAACCATCTGGTTTTCTGTCTGCTGTGAATGAGAATCATCAAGGACTTCTAGGATTGAGCACTTGACACACAGTTTCCCATGGTAACACCACACACACTTTAAGAACACCACGGCTTAAACAGTCCAAGTACAAAGGCTAATCTCTAGGCCACAGCTGCAACTTCTGCATAGCATTTTACAGAAATTACAGTATCACTTATTTTTCAAAAAGTTTGTAATCAGTGTCCTCAAGTAAAGAATAGTCTTAGGGTAATGATGGGAGAACTTGACAGGCCTGCAACATCTAGTGGAAAACTTTCCCAGAAGAGTGGATGTTGAAGTAGTAGCAAAGGGAGAACCAACTTCATATTAAGCCATTAGTTTTGACATTAAGCACATATGAGTTGTCCACATCCGTTTGGCCATATCATCTCTAATACATTTAAAGAGTATGAACTATGAAGGAACTGAGTAAAGCCCTTGTGTGCACTCTGCAATGCACTAGCTGATTTGTTTGGTTTTATGTAAGGACATTATATGATGTGTCATCACTATTTGTCTCCAGCACTGGGACTCTATGTAGTCAAACATGTGACATGCCTTGATGTTTACATAAAAAAGGAAAACATTCCTGTTCAAGCCGATGATTACAAAAGAAGGGTGTTGCCCTTTTAGTCACCCATTCTCTCTGTCTCTGTCTGCACACACAGTATTCATGTAATCACAAAGATCATAATAACAAACTGTTATTGAATTAATTTAATGTTCAAATTGATCAAAACATTCAATTTCTTGTACTTGATAATTTAAGTATCAAGTTATAACTCTCTCTCTCTTTCTCTCTCTCTCTTTCTCACTCTATCTATCTATCTATCTATCTATCTATCTATCTATCTATCTATCTATCTATCTAGCCAGGGTTGGGAGGGTTACTTTTGTAATGTAGTCCATTAGATTACTCAAGGTCAGTATTGTAATCTAAATACTTTGGATTACTTCTTCAGCATTGGTAGATTTTTTCACTTGTTTTGACTATAAAAACTCACAAAATACACGTTAAAAATACATTCTCTGAAAAACTAAAATATCTAATGCAGTGTTGTTTCTAAAACAACACCAATCAAATTGATCTTGTTTTAAGGAATTTTAGATATTTTTAAAGGAAAACAATACAAAAATTATTATCAAGAATATGATTTTTGCCCTAATATCAAAGATCTTACTAGAAAAAAGAAATTATGATCTAACGTGAATTTTCTTGATAAAAAATATGATCGTGTCTGGTAGCATGTGCATGTAAAATGGCTAGAAATAGCATTTTAGCTTAGCGTAACGCTAACAATTTACACAAGCTATATTTCTATTTCTTCTGCTCCAAACGAACTTCAAACGTTCTTCTCTGTCTGCTCGTATGAATGTAACACATCATAAGAAAGTGTTTCACCGCTGTTCAAATGGACCGGCCCGCGACTGTGTTGGCACATCAACTGCCTCGAGTTGCTGGCGGTACTACTTGCCCTGAGGAGCAGGATATGGGGCAAGCACGTGTTGCTCCGGACGGACAACACAGCTACGGTAGTGTATATCAACCGCCAAGGCGGCCTACGCTCTCGCTGTATGTCACAACTCACCTGCCGTCTCCTCCTTTGGAGTCGCTGCGAACCTCAGTCAGCCTATATGCACAGACGTTGTGCAAAGTCAGGGAGGGCCCCTTATTGGCCCTACCTCATGCTCCTCGCCACCCCCCCCCCGGCGAATTCCCCAGAGGAAGGACCTTCTTTCTCAGGGACGGGGCACCATGGGACACCCGTGACCGGACCTCGGGAATCTCCATTTCTTGCCCTTGGATGGGACGCGGAAGACTTAGGTGGCCTACCACCCGCGGTGGTAGACACGATCACTCAGGCAAGGGCCCCCTAAACGAGGTGCCTTTACTGCCTGAAGTGGCGTCTGTTTGCTACGTGGTGTTCTTCCTGAGGTTAAGACCCCAGAGATGCGCAGTTGGATCAGTACTTTCCTTTCTGCAGTGTGGCTGACGGCTGTCCCCCTCCACCTTGAAAGTGTATGTAGCCGCCATATCGGCACATCACGATGCAGTGGACGGTAAGTATTTAGGGAAGCACGATTTCATCATCAGGTTCATCATGTGGTGAACTTGCAAGCGCTGCCCCAGGAGGAGGCAGACCCAGCCTTGGCATTACCTGGATCGCACGCAGAGCTTTACAAGCTCCGAGCAGCTCTTTGTGTGCTTCGGTGGACAGCAGAAGGGAAGTGCTGTCTGCAAACAGAGGATCGCCCACTGGGTCATCGATGCCATCACTATGGTATATCACGCCCAGCACGTGCCACCCACTGCTGGCCTTCGAGCCCACTCTACCAGGGGTGTTGCGGCCTCTTGGCTGGGCAACACCTAACACCTTTGCAAGGTTCTATAACCTCAGGGTTGAGCCAGTTTCATCCAGTGTGTTATCAGGTGACACAAACAGGTAAGTTCGGGTCAGCTGGCCGAGTGTATCGCTTGTGCATAGTGCTTTTCCCCTCCCTTGAGGCGAAGATGTGCGCTCTTTCCCCAGTTGCGTTCGCAAGAAGTGTAAACCCTGGATGTTCTTCCTCCCTAGCCTAGCGGCCGTGGAGTCTTCAGGGAGGCTCGCTGCCACCCCTGTACGGGTGTCACCCAAGCAAAATGGTTTCCCTGCCGATGAACTGCGTCTTACTTGGGCAGAGGGCCCTCTCTCCTTGGTC
This sequence comes from Xyrauchen texanus, assembly GCF_025860055.1. Taxonomy (NCBI): domain Eukaryota; kingdom Metazoa; phylum Chordata; class Actinopteri; order Cypriniformes; family Catostomidae; genus Xyrauchen; species Xyrauchen texanus. Next base: position 2,172,691 of record NC_068284.1, read on the forward strand.
GCCCTGTTTTTATTAAATCCTCCCCCCACGGGTAGGACCTACCACGACGCCACTCCACACGATGTGCTTCCACTCCTAGCCGGTAAGACCATGTGTTGTATAAAGCCCCCTCGGGGCTGGGTGTGGTCTCCGTGGTGTCTTCCTCCAGCTTGGACCATATATTTGGCCCCCAGCCGAACGATTTTGTTCCTTTTTGGGGAGAATAATAGAGACAAGGCCACGGCTGGGCCAGACAGTCCTTATACTTCTGAGCAGTTAGCCGTTCCCCTAGGTGCAGGGGACTGCTTCATGCCTGCCAGTGTGTTAGGGGTAGTTATGCGACAGCTTGCTGCGCTGGCTACCAGGCACACAGAGGTCTGCCTGTCTCGCACCGTCATCTGCGTAACTCGGTTCAGCTCTTGTGGCATTTTTCATTGGGATCCTAGTTTCAACACATCGACACAACGTCGACAGATAGGGAACGTCTCAGTTACTGATGTAACCTCCATTCCCTGATGGAAGGAATGAGACATTGTGTCCCTCCTGCCACAACACTGAACCAACCGCTGAAATGGCCGGGTATTTTGCTCGGCTCCTCAGTGCGATACCTGATGTGTGTATGCAGCGTCACTCCTTTTATACCAGTATGTCCGGGGGAGTGGCATGCAAATTCCACACGCCAATTTCCATTGGCCTTTTCTCAAGATCAGAAATTTCTGGGCTCCACAGGAGCGACCCCTAGTGTAAACTCATCGACACAACGTCTCGTTCCTTCTATCAGGGAACGGAGGTTACATCAGTAACAGAGACTTTTTAGATGTAAAAACATGAAGTAATTTTTTTGTTTTTCACATGCAGTAGTCAAACTATTGTTTCATTACAAATATTAAATAAATAAACATACATCTTTCTCTTTGTAGGCAAGATGAATCCTAGAGTCACAAAAAGCATTTGCTGAACATAAAGTATTGGTATTGTTTATTGGCCGTTTCAAAGAATGTTCTTGTATCGGTTTTTAGAGTGATGTTTGTGTCTCCACACATGTTTACGTCTGTGCTGGTTCAAATTCTGTTTGAATGTGTGTTTAGGGTGTGTACGCTAGCCATATATTATGTGTACACACTGCGGGCTCTCCCTGTGTCTGGTTGTCTATTTCAGTGATTCATCCAGTGTGTATTTGGGTTTCCCACCTGAACTGTGTCATATTTCCATCTTTTGTTCCAGACACCTATCACATTTGTCTAAAAATAGGCACCGATTGTATATGTGGCTACTGATGGCCCCCACCCAATCGACATCTAAAATCTAATAAGTTCATATGATTTATGACTGGTTTTTAAGATAGGCAGTTGTTTGACGTCAGAATGAGGAATGTTACTGCACAGGTAATTAATTTAGTTCAACTGTGCCATTCACTCTCACTTGGGTGTGGACATTAGTTCAGGTTTACAGATGGGCTATATATATCATTAGAGTTTGAAGTGGTTTTATAAGGCTTTACAAAATGAATTGGCTTAAGTGCTTCTATTTGTTTTCAGTCTTTTAAGTTCATGCTAGTCACATAAAAGTAGTACACTACTATTGCAAGTCATATTATATTTAATATATAATATTTCATAGAAATAAAATATAGAGTTTCAAATGTTGGATGTTGATTGTTAAATATAGTATTCCAGCAGTGCTAAAATGCACAATATGGTTATTGTCACGGTACGTGGTGTTGAGAGAAGAACCCAAACGCAGATCAGCAACAATTAGCTTTTATTTAAATAAACAGAAAACAAACATAATAAAAAAAAACTCCCACAATGGAGAGAGAAGAAAAACAAAACCGAACTTGAAAAACATAAGTTCTTAAACTTGACAGGGAAGGCAGACAGAAGTAAATGAACTTGCTAACAAAATGAATGAATAAACACAAAAGGAAAGAGGGTACAATATTTAAAGGAACATATCCGAGGGACAGGTGCAGACAATCAAGATGACAAGGACTAAACGAGGAGGCGTGGCAGGAGGAAACAAGCAGGCAGACAGAAAACACAAAGAGCCACACGCTCAAACGGGAAACTTTTCCAATTGGGGAAAATAGTCACAATAACATTCACAAGTAACCTCATCATAGTGTAAGCAATACCACAAACGTCTTCAGATGGATATCATTTTAGTTTTATTGATTTAATACCCTGGGCATCGTACTTTGTTGTTGTTTTGTTTTTTTTTTAGCTTAAAAAAAATGCAAAGTATTTGAACTATGTGTATATATGGTATGAGTTGTTCTGCATTGTAAGGTTCTAATGCAAGTGTGTATATTGCATATTGTCTGATGATTCTTCAAATATAGGGGAACTTTTAACTACTTGAGATGTAGAAAAATGAAACCTCAATAAACTCCACATGTGTAGAATAAATATCTGATCATGACCTTGATCAAACTTCAAGTGGACTATATTGGTGTCACGTGTGATGGTGTAGATGTTTAATGTTGAGTGTGATGGTAATAACATTTAGTTTTGGGTTAAATCTGATTGCAAAGTAAATAATTAGAGTAATCAAAATACTTTTAGTCAAAAGTAATGTAACACATTGTAATCAGATTACAGTTACTGACTTTCAAACCCCTTAAACTCTATGGAACCGCCAGTGGGTACAAAACGGGGTGCTATATTGTGAAAACAAATATTATGCTTAAAATGCTCAAGTCCCCATAAACATAAGTTAGGCATATGTGGTATCGTTTGAATGCTTAGAATCTGAACTTTTCAATGATAACCATCACTTCTGCATTTATGTTAAAATAACACAAAAAGGCCATAAAACATATGCATCGCAAATAAGTGTCACTTAGTGGTTATGTGGTAGAAATATTCATATAAAAGTCTTTAAAAGCACTTAAATTGACACATCATAAATCAAATGAAAGCTCTCATACTCAGGAATGTGACTGTACAGATTATTTTGTTGCAGTGATACCACATTTTAAAATATTTCAATAAGAATCACAAAGTGAAATATGATATTTGACATCAAATACAAACATCTCTTTTATGCGCTGCTGCTTTAAGCCTTAAATAAACTTTATATCTACTTTTACCTTAGGAAGTTCACTTAAAAATGTGCCATTGTTTACTTGTCTGTGAGCTTGCTTGTGTGATTAATCCAATGTTACATCTTAGATGTCCAGAACATAATATGCAGTCCTGCAGGAAAAGCATGCTAAACAAATCATCAGAAATATGTGTTATCCACTCTAATGACACCTAATAAATGATTCTATTAAATTGAGCTTCTTGTCCACTCAGAGGCCGAGATATTCGATTCAAAAATGGGGGTGGTGCAAGAACTGAAGATTAGACTGAATGTCTATGGACGACCACATCTGCAAGGATTAAAATGCAGTAATTTACTTGGTTACACACACCGCTGAAATAATATTACTATTTAAATTTGAGTTAAAACATGAATTATGTTCATATGTACATCTGTTTGTTTTTCTTTCACATGTGATGTAAAGTTGCTCTTTGGCTGAACCTGATTCAGTCATGGATAGTGATTCCATGTGTTTGAAATTAGTTTTCTTAACTTAAAATTACTAGGTAAAATCAACACAAACACTGTGATGAAAAAAACTTGTTGAACTGAGTAAACCCAACAAAGTTAGACATCTCAGTGTAACTAATAAATCTTGTTTATTTCTTTATGAGCTAACTTTTAAAGAGAATGCTAGCATGCTAAATACATGCTACTTGGAAGCACTATAGTGTGCAGCTTTGTAACTTTGTTATGGTTAGCACAGCATTTGCTTAGCAAAGCTAGCAATCAATTTCATGTGTGACATCTACCTGTCCTCATCATTAGCTCAAGCTCCACTCTTCATCATAATGGCAACCTTAAAACTGCAACATAACAGAAACTATTCTAAATCGCAACATAACAAAACATTTAACACTTACAAGTATCCGGTTTTATATTCATCTAGCACAAAAACACAGAAGATTTTACACTTAATTTTCATATTTACTCTCCATATTGATCCAGACGCAAAGCATGCTGGGAAAGGGAAATCCAATGCCCAGTTTCATCAATGTTACATTACCAACACAAATTTTATTTAGTTATTCTCAACTCTAACTGATTAATTAAACTTCTATTTTACACATTTTATATAACAAAATTAAATCAAGTGACAATATGTTTTTTTTAAGGGGTATAGAAAATGTTTTGTCCTTTATTATCATCCTGAGAGACAGAAAGGTTTCCCTGATCAAATGACCCATGTAATGTTTGTCTGTTTTTGTTCATGGACTTGTTGTGACATTCCAGAAAAGAACGTTCTGCAGTCTGAAGCAGAAGAGAGTGAATACACGTTCATGGGGTTAAAATATCACTGTACGTAATGCTGCACAGGTGGGAATTCAATGCCAGGGGCGTTCCTCAAAAACCCCTGAAAAAAATCTATATGTCAACAGCTCTTATTTCAACATTACAAAGAGATTGCAGCTGAGGCTATACAGAAAACAGCAACTCAATAATCTCAATATTTGAGTTTGTGTATTAGGATGTGATACTATGTAAACATAATGTGAAAAAATAAATAATATTAAAAGAAATGTCTAATAAATAAAAACTAAACGTTTATCAAAAGAGAACTGCAAATAGTTCAAAACATTGTTTATACTTTTCATGAATTCATACAAATCATTAACTGTAAACATATCTTATTAGGAAATATGTACACCATGAACAGTTACTGAGTAATAATAATGCATGTCATTTACAGTGTAATTATTTTGTAGAGCAGCTTGCACTTGGTCATATTGTCATAATCTGTGTTCTTACAAGAGGTATCTTAAATAATTTGTAATTTTTTAGGGTGTGTTAATAGCATAAAATGTGATAAAAACGTGTCTCGAGAACGCGTTTTAGCATGAGAACGTGTTTGTTCTGAACAGTTACTAGAAGAAATGCTTTTAGCAAGTAGTTACATGAACGCTACTCATGCTTGAGAAAAAAAATGCTTTTCTCAAAGTCCCCAGAGTTGCCCCCAGGGAGCATGACCCCGGACCACTGTAGATATAAGGTTGTGTTGGGCATTTCTGTGTGCGTACCCTCAGATGAAATCCTGCAGGCACCCATGAAAAACCACAATCTGTTTGAACTAATAACACACAAATTATTGTATTGTTCTTGTATATACTGAATACATCATTCAAACATTTACAGTGTAGGTTGGAAAAAGTATGTGGATCCATAGGGTAATGATGTCAACAAAAGCTATAGTCAGGAGTAGGCAAACCTTGAATCTAATTAATGAAACGAAATTGGAGGTGTGGGCTACAGCTTCTTTCACTTATTAAAAGCACTCAAACATCTTGAGTTTGCTATTCACAAGAAGCATCTGCTGATGTGGACAATGGCTCGTAAAAAAGAGATCTCAGAAGACCTACGATCAAGCATGGTTGCTTTGCATAAAGCTGGAAAGGGTTACAAAGTTATCTCGAAAAGCTTAGATATTCATCTGTCCACAGTTAGACATACTGTCTATAAATGGAGACGATTTAGTACTGTGGCTACTCTCCCTAGAAGTGGCTGTCCAGCCAAAATCACTCAAAGTGCAAACTGCAGAATGCTCAATAAGGTAAAAAAAAAAAGAACCCTTGAGTGACAGATAAAGACTTAAGGAATCATTGGAACTGGTTAACATCTCCATTCATTCTGTTACATGGAAATCATTAAACAGGCATTGTGTCCATGGCAGGACATCACGAAGTAAGATATTGCTTTCCAATAAAAGCATTGCTGCATGCCTGAAGTTTTCCAAAGACCACCTTGACACTCCACAATGCTACTGGGAAAATGTTTTGTGGACTGATGAAATTAAGGTTGAATTGTTTAGGAAGAACTTTAGAAGCATTGTTTTGCTTATAGCATGAAGTTGTTAATCATTGTTATTACTCAGAACACATCTGTTATATACAGTTATGTACAAAAGACTGTGATATTTTGTCTATATCTAGATTCATGAATAGAAGTGTAAAAAAAAATGATTGTGTCATCTGTGATTGTTTTCATTTATCCAGGATTGTTTGTTGATGAATTCTCTTGGATGAGTGGTGAAGTGTCTCAGGTGTTAGTAACGTGACTCATGTTTTTCTCACGTATCCACTGCTGCTGTGGAGGTGCGTGAGAGCTGGTTCCACTTCATTTCATGAATCATTCCACCTGCCGTCAGATTACAGCTATCAGATGAAAGGCATAAATCACTTTTATATAAACATCTACGATTGTTTAAAAAATTTACCCTGCAAAGCAACACCATGATGACTGGATTTGGAATGGCATATTTGATCGGAACATATTTTTTTTTCAGGCAGAATGAAACAAATCTACTGAAAAATTACATTGAAACCAGTTTCTTAAAATGTATGCCAGAAAATGGCTCCGAAAAGTAGCAGATGATCTGAGCAGATGACACTTTAATATGCTGTTATCAAATTCAAATGGCATTCAAAAATTGTTAGTGGGTCTAAAGGGTCAAAATACTTTTTGGGGCTACTGTAATATTCACAAACTGCAAATAGAGACAAGAAAAACAATACAAAGTCATGATGACGCAAAAAGTACTTTGGCATTCCAAGCCTGTACTTAAAAAACCTCATGGAATTGTTTGGCTAGCCATCTTTTTTTTTACAGAGAGATTGTAAGTGAGATGGAACCGGCTTTGAAACACCTGCCAAAGGATTCTGTGTGCTGATAAAAAGGTTAGAAATGAGCACTGTCTGACAGTACATACTTTCAGTGACATGCTAAAGAAACATAAACAAAGCTATGGCAAACAATCATCTCACGCACAGAGGAACCAGCCAGCAAAGCCCACACCACACAAGGCCTGCTGTTAGTTAGGGTATGACGGTGACACCACTTCACAAAATATATTTAATAATTTGCTTTGTAATAAAAGCAGTGGCAGACCGTGCCTTTAAAGTCTAGGCCTTCAGTGTGATTCATGCCATTAAGAAAACACAGTTTCACAATGAATAAGACACTCTATGCCTTTGGGCATCATATATTATGTCACCGCTAACTAGTAATACCAATTGACATTTTAAAAACACGTCCACCCATGAAAGCCAGAATTTAAAACGACACTTAATGCTCAAGCAAGCCTAATTTCCGCTCTCTATTACCGCATACTTTGTAAAACAATGATATTAGGAAACTAAAAATAAAGATTTCAATTGGAACACTGGCATTGGATCCTCATTTTTACCTCACAAATAAGAGCAATTTCACACCTGGCACGTTTTGAGCATTTGTTAGGTTTATTTTAGTTTGGTTTGTTTAGGCATATATGATGACCTAACAGGGCAAAACATTCTAACCAATGAAGTGAAAGTTTAATAATTTTAATAATAATAATTTTGGTCCATTTTGAAATGTTGCCTTGTGAAAGCGTTCCATACCAAGCAGAAAATGCAACATTTTAACAAATTTAGTCCCTGTTTTGGAACACATCAAACAAGCTTCAGGTCTAAAAATGTCCTAAGACAGTGTTGTGTGTGTCAAATTGTTCAAAAAAACCTCACAATTCTGTATTACTTTTTTTTAATAGAGTGTAGATCTCTCTTTCAACATAAAGCTATAAAATGTTCTGCTCTATAGATATGACTCTAGGCCAGTTGTATGAAACCGTTTAAGTTGAGAAAACCCTTAGTTATAAAGTAAAGCCTATTGCCACTAAGGATTTTCTGAACTGAACAGGTTTCTTGCAACTGTCTGCAAGTCTATGAGACTTTTTCCAACATGATGACACTGTAAACTAGCCTAGATTAAGTTCCGAATCTCAAATCGGACCCAGTGTCGAATTCCAGACAAGCACCATCATATGTGGACAATGTTTATGCCCCAAAACTCACTTGCACTGTGTCACATCCCTTTTGATCTCAAGCTATAGAGGCTACATTTGCACAGAAGTAAATGAAATAACAATGTTTTGGTCTCAGTACTATTATGATTTAGGTTAGGAGTTTAGTAATGCAATTACTTCTCTGATGTTGCAGAGATTTGGACACATTTACCTTTACATTTATGCATTTGGCAGACACTTTTATCCAAAGTGACTTACAGAGCACTTATTACAGGGACAATCCCCCCTGAGCAACCTGGAGTTAAGTGCCTTGCTTAAGGACACGATGGTGGTGGCTGTGGGGATCGAACCAGCAACCTTCTGATTAACAGTTATGTGCTTTAGCCCACTGCGCCACCGCCACCACCACTCCACAATGCCTTTCACATTACATCTATTCAAAGAAATAAATGAAAAAATCTGACACTGAACCCCAAGTTGCTCCCAATGGCAAGCTAGCGCCTTGCATGGCAGCTCTGCCGTCATTGATGGGTGAATGAGACGCAGTATCATTCACTTTGAATACCGCTAAGGTTAAAAAGGTGCTATATAAGTGCAGACCAATTGGGCTAAGTTTTTGGTTTGGAATTTGGTTTAGAGTTAGGAGTATGAATGTCATTAATACACAAAAGTTGCAAGATAACGACTGAAGTTTTGCTTTCAGTACTGTTGCACATGTGCCTGACTGGCCACAAGGGCAGTAAAGACATTCGAAAACAAAACTTTAACATCATGCCACTGACATTACAGTGAGATCAGTCTGAATTTTTCACCAGTTTTGTCGTTTTCCATGTGAAAATTGCCATGCGGTTGTGTTAGCCTGTTGTCAAAGATGGCTACAGCTTTGCTAGGTTGTTGTTGGATGGTTGATTACTGGTCCTAAGAGTCTACCACCTATCTCTATTATATTATGCTTCCTATAGCTTGGGTTCCTCCTTCAATGGGAGTTTCGTGGGTCTGACTGCATAGAAAGGTAAATGCACACCTCTAATTCCATATCTATTTATGCAATACCAATGAATGATGGATGTCAATAACATGTAATATATTTCCCTGCTCTCTTTGTCCATATAACATTGTCCGTTGGTCATTTATTTTACTCTATGGGAGTAAAAGTTATATGTTTTTGTATGAGTCAACTCATATGATTTCTTGCAATTCTGCCATCTCATACTATTATTACGTCATGAGGGTAGGTTGGTATAAGCAATAGTAGTGATGCTTGCCTTAGCAAACACCACTAATTCCTGAAAAATATATATTCAACAGAAATTGTCATTACATCCTGGGCACCTTGCATTTTTATCATCTAGGGTGTAGCTCTGTGTAAAACTCTTTCAACAGTGACCCTCCAAATCATGAAAGTCAAAGTCTTCAACCCATCTGCTGAGCAGGAGATAAACAGAGCTCCCCAGAGTCACCTTTGTGTTATTCAACATGGAAATTCAGTCGAAGACCCTCTCCTGTGGCCCCACTTTAACCTGGCTGGGAGCTGGCAGTAGGGCTTGCCTGGAGAGGATGTTTTCCTTTCCTCATCAGGTTTTTGTAGTCTTGAGCGAGGGGGAGACGCGGGGTGAGGGACTTTCTATTCTGGTCTCTCAGACAAGGAGTTGTTCTCTCTGGGGGGTCTTTGGTGTGAGTGTGACCCAGAACCTTAGAGGTGACGGGACCAGAGGAAGGTCATATGAGCAGGCTTGCAAGAAGCGGAAGGACGTGAAGAATCCATGAGGTGCACTTACCTAAAAAAACACCTTCCCTTTGACCTTCTTTAGCTGCTTAGGTCCTAAAACGATGACACAAATAGCATACAGTTTATAAATTGTATAGGCCTTGATGTACTATCCATGATATTAGATACTGCAAGAAGTCAACTTCGTAACACACATTGAAAGGCTGAAACTCAGTGAGACCCTCAGACACTGAAAGAGCCATCTGGTGCTCCAACCTGAACAATGGAGGAAATGGTATGAGTTGGTGCGGCGATAAAGATGAAAGCACTTCCTGTTCTCTGACCTAATGTTATTCCCTGTGACGTCACTCTCTATGAAGGATCAAAACACACAATTCTTAACGTGATCTGCCTAGGCCCAATCTGAAAATAACAGCCAGACAAGCAGCAAATGACCCAGTCAGAAATTACATAAAACAATATTGGGGAAGGAGTATAAATATAGTGACAATAAAATGTTGAGTGTGATAGCTACAAGGTTGAGTAAGAGCAGCACTAGCATTAGCAGGGGTGTCAAGCACTTCTTTTTTTGAAGGGGCACCAGTAATAGCTCTACTGAAGCAATTAATACTCAGACACTAATTTGGGCAAAGAGCACTAATGACTTGTTTAAGACTTGATGCTTAATGTTGAGGACTTGGGACTTAACTTGTGACTTGCCTGTCTTAACTTGGGACTTGACTTGTGACTTGAATGCAAAGATTTGAGACTTTCTTGTAACTTGAAAAACAAGGACTTTGTTGACTCTGCAGAACACACTAGAAACCCCATAGCAATGGTCAAAAATACTCTGACACCCTGGCAACAACCCTCACAACACCCTAGCATTGAGGTGGTGAGTTTTGCACTGGCAAGCACCACTCTTTTTTTCTTCAGAATAAGTACTCAATGTATTTCAAAGGACACACATATGGATACAAATGTATGTTAAGTCACTTTTGTTTGTTGGAATTACTGAAATCACATCATAATGGCAGACAAAAGTAATTCCCCTGTAAGGCATACATTGTTCACAGTGTTTTAGGGAATCACTGCATAGTTTAGATTATTCATGTAATGCAGGAAACCTCACAAGCACAAGTGCTCTGGATCTGTTAGGCTTTTCCTAAAATACGTTTGTAAGTGTTTGCTAATTTGAATGAGGTTATAACCAGGGGTGGAAAGAGTACTGAAAAATCATACTCCAGTAGAAGTACTGTTACTTCCCAAAAAATTAAGTGTTAATAGAGTAAAAGTTGCTGTCCTAAAATCTACTCAAGTAAGAGTAAAAGAGTAGCTCATTTAAAAGTACTCATGAGTTGTGAGTATTGAGTACTGAGTTGCAAAACCTGTGCCCCATTATAATGAACACTGTATTTAAACTTTTAAAATACATCACTTATCTATGATAAACACTACATGAATCTGATTCCAAAAAATAAAAGGGAGACATGATAACAGAATTGAAAAGATGAAAAAGTTATTTTCAATACACTGATCAACATTTTAAATTGTGATGTATGAAACAATTACATTAAAATCAGTTGTAGGGTCTAAATTTCCCTTAATGCTGAGCGTTATTGTTGCACAAAAAACATGCAAAATAAGCAGGATCACTTAGCACGTCATGTCCTGCACAATAGAGGAGGTAGAGCAGGAATGGGAAAAATCATTTACTCAAACTCATGCCATCCCGGATGTTTATGACTTTATTTCTTCTCCAGAACACAAATTAAGATTTTTGGAAGAATATCTCAGCTCTTTTGGTTAATACAATGACAGTGAATCTAAAATATTGAAGCACAACAAATCACATAATTCAGCATAAAATAGCATTATCCATGTGCCTTCAGTGGTTTAATCCATGTCTTCAGAAGAAATATGATAGATGTGGTGAGAAAAAAAATCAATATTTAATTCCTTTTTAATTATTCATTCTCCTCCGTGCTCAGACAATCTCCACTTTCACTTTCACCTTCTTATTGTGTTTTTGGTGATTCGCATTCTTCATGCATATTGCCACCTACTGGGCAGAGAGAAGAATTTCTAGCAAAAATGGACATAAATATTGATCTATTTCTCACCCACACCTATCATATCAATTCTGAAGTCATGGATTAATCCCCTGGAGTTGTATGTATTACTTTTATGCTGCTTTTATGTGCTTTTTAGAGTGTCAACTATTTGGCACCCTTTCACTTACATTGAAAGCACCTACAGAGCTGAAATATTGTTCTAAAAATCTTAATTTGTGTTCTGAAAAAGAAAGTCATAGACAGATGGAACGAGGGTGAGTAATTGACGAGTGAATTATTTCTTTAAGTTGAACATTAGGGGCAACATCGTCCTCCTTTTGAGATACAATGTTCAACATTGATTTAGTTCTTGTGTCTTTTAAGCTAAGAAATAGTGTTCTCATTCTTGACATTACATGCACCTTGCATTTTTATCATCTAGAGTGTAGCTCTGTGTAAAACTATTTCAACTGTGACCCTCCAAATTGTATGCATTCTTGTGAAAAGTTTGTGAGTGGTGGAATGTTCTGTTGAAGTATTGCTCTACAAATGTTGATAATTTTCTATTTTTATATTTATATACCATTTTTACTTTCCTGGTAATTTATTATACCAATTAGCACACTCTTATTATTAAAAAATGAACAATATAAAAAAATAAAATATTATTAAAAATGTCACTGATTTATAGTCAATGATTCTATTACATTAATACTTTTAAATCTACTCAAGATATTCGGCTAAATGTAGTGAGTGGTTTTCTCGTTTCCTTGTTAATGTTGTTTGATTTATAGCCTTTATATGACATAGCTTACTACAGTGCTCAATTCTGTCACATGCACACTTCAAGTCTGACATTTTGATACAAATACGCTTTTTGCCCCACTGTTTAAATTCACTTTAGACATAAATGCATTTACATTAAATCCTCACCAAGACGGGCAATGACGGAATTCTACAATTTCTTTGATCATTTAGGTGCGAACCCGCATTAGCGCTCAAACATTAGCCACCTGTCAATCAAACAGCCTGCAGCTACAGACGGCAGGAAATGAAAAGTCAATCTTTAATATTTCATCTTGATCAACAAACCAGATTTTGTCTTGCTATCGCGATCATTGTAATGTATACTATAGAAAGTATAGAATACTACTCAAAAGTTTGATCGAGGACATTTCTCTTTTTTCAGATAAACATCTAGATAATTTTATTGCCCAGTCCTATTGATGACATTGTATTAATCTCTCACATCAACCCAATAATCTCAGTGATAGATAGTTCAATTACAGGCTACGTTATAGACACACAGAATCTAGTAAGCAGAAATATGAAATTTAACTCGATATGTTGCTTCAAATTAGAGGCAAGATTAATGCTGATATCTGGCTTGAGCAAGTTAAACTCACACGACATGATCAAGTAATTGGCTTTTTTCGCTGCGAAAATCACTTTCAGGTATGGCCGTGATGTTCAGCTGTAAACTGTGCTTGAAGAATTCTCAACAGTTGTCACCAGATCTACAGCTGCCAGTCAAGTTTTTTACATGTGATTTGATTTGACGGGAGTCATGAGACTCTCCCTAGCCAATCATATTGATAGATAAAAATAAAATCAGGACAGGGAAGTAGCGAAGACAGATGGTGGGAAAATAGCACAGTAAAAGTACAGTTACCGCACTTAAAATGTACTCAAGTAAGAGTAAAAGTATACCATTTTTAAACTACCTAAAAAAATAAAATTCTTGGGGGAAAAGTAGTTAATTACAGTAAAGAGATTATTTGTAATTCGTTAATTTACACCCCTGGTTATAACTGTTATGAGTGTTGACGAGGGGGTTGGATCTACGTGCGGTTTTATTAGACAAAGGTGAGAATAAACAGACAGGAACAAAGGAAATAACCACGATGGGTAAACCTAAACTGAAACACAAAAACACTGGAGGAACACGGAACTGGGAATACACGGCTGGAATGAACACGGGAAGACAGGCATGAGAGCTAACATAGGAACATCAGCAACATCACAACAGCTGAGACAACGAACAACAAGGGAATGGAGGAACAAACAGGGTTTAAATACACAGACACAGGATGATCACAAATGACAATCAGGTGTGAACAATGACAGAGTGCTGAAGACCGGGAAACATGGTGACGGTGACACGGAAAACACGGGACAGACAACCAGGGATCGTAACAATAACCTTGTAAATGACAAGGGGGTTTATTAGAGAACTGCATCCAGACAACTAAAAGAAGCAATGCTGTTAATTTATAGGTTATTATTAATGTTCTAGATTTAATACAAGTTAAGCTCAATCGACAGAATTTGTGGCATAATATTGATTGCCACAAAATTAATTTAGACCAGACTTTTCTACCTGGGAACGGGCCGAGTCTGGCTGGGCCTCGTTTCTCTCTATGTTTCTCGCATAGAGCAATAGACAGCCGGGGTCCGTACACGCACTGAGTGAAGGGGGTTTTAGCCAATTTCTGTTGTTGTTTCTTCGCAGGGGGACGCCCTCGGTGAGCAGAAGGGGCATGGCCCGAGGCGGCAGGTTTGCGGCGGGGCAGGATCTGAGAGATCGCCTCTGTCTGTTTCTTCACCGCGGAGAACTGCTGGGTAACATCCTCGACGGTGTTGCCGAAGAGGTCGAACTGGGAGACTGGGGTGTCGAGAAAGCGAGCCTTGTTGGTCTCACGCATCTCGACCAAGTTCAGCCACAGGTGTCGTTCCTGGACCACGAGGGTAACCATTGCCTGCCCGATTGCGCTGTGACCTTCGTGGCTCTGAGGGCGAGGTCGGTCGCTGAGCACAGTTCCTGCAGCACATCGGGATCAGGGCTACCCACGTGCAATTCTTTGAGCACCTTGGCCTGGTGGAATGGAGGAGGGCCATGGCATGCAGGGCGGAAGCGGCCTGTCCGGCGGCGCTGTAGGCCTTCGCTGTCAGCGAGGATGTTGTCCTACTGGCCTTGGAGGGGAGTACAGGGTGACCCCACCAGGTGGTAGGGTTGTATATGCAGTTGTTTAAGTAATGCAAACATGTATTGCCTGACAAGACTTGCGCTACTGTAAAAGCAGTTTTTCTGACATTGCAATGAACCATTGCTTGGGTGTAAAAGGCTTTTTTTACATAACAGTTGTACCTTGTCTTTTCAGTCTGTTCCGGCTAAGGGGAATTCTGTAGACAGTCTTGTAAACAACTGAGCATTGCTTTATTGTTACTATTTGTGTTACCATGACACATGCCACAAAGACCAAAGAACTGAGTAATAGTGGGGAAGTTTTAGATGAGGCTGAACTGTTTGGATATATAAATCAGTCTTTCCATGTTTTATTTTCATTCCTGCTTTACAAGTTGTGATTCCAGAATCAGTAATTAAAGGGATATTACGCCCAAAAATGAAAATAAAAAATGACAGAATTTCCATTTTGGGGTGAACAATCTCTTTAGAAGTGTTTTTAACACCAAACATCTGCAACCGCCTGTTTTGTTTCCTGTATATGTGTGACAGTGAGTGCTCCTGTCATGACAAATATGGCCTTTTGACATTACATCCAAGCCCATCCTGGAGAATCCTATCTGACGTATAAAGCTTTTGGGTTGGTACATCTCTACCCAAACACAAATCATCTGAAGCTATTCTGTATGCCTTTGTTAGCAACCTGTTTTTGGTTGTCTTCATCTCTGTTCAGTTTGTCTTTGTCTAATCAAACATATATTGTTAAATATTTCAAAAATACATGTTATGTTTCAGACACACACCCATTTTATCACATGTAACAGCAGGATCTGTCATGGTGACATTTGACACAGTTTTGGATCCAACTGACAACTTCCAGCTTATTATTATAAAATAATTATTTAACTTATGATTAACTTATTTTAACAAGTTGATTAAGTATATAAAAATACATAAAATTGTATTGCTAAATATTCAGACTGTAAGTAGTTTGAAAGTGTAGGAAGACTGACTCAATTGCATCATTCACAGTGCAGTTTGGAGTGGGCGGTCACTGCAGAGCTCTTTTGGTGGGCTTGTTAATGTGACTATGACATATTGATTGGATATTGGCTAGAACATACACAGACAAACTGATTTAAGCATGTAGACATACTGCTGCTGCTCTACAATTAGAAAAACGCATGCTGCTTAGACAAGCATTCCCCCAACAAATCAGGGAAGCTACATAACACAGAACGCAACCCACCAAACAACCAGATCTACCATCAAGACTTGTGTACTGCTGCTGCTCCAAAGAGACACAATATGTACCTGGACCTGGAAAGCCTAGATCTTATTTATCTAGTGACTTAGCCTAGATATGTGTGAATTTATTTAAACTAATAATAAAGACACACTTGTATGTGTCATGCCAAAAGCAGACTGTGCAAGAAAAAGCCCAACCTGAAAAAAAAGTATTTTTAGAGAAAAACTTCCACAGCGTGCTGCAGGGAAACTGAGCAAATTTCAATGTAAGGCAAAGAGAGAGTACATAAGCTTATTGGCTACACAATTACACATCAAAGAATGTATCAGCTTACACCATGTGAGCAAATTGGCTTGACATATCACATGTGAGTGAGCTGATTAGCTAACAGATAACAAGCTTGAGCCAGAGTTTTATTCTTAAACTTAGTCATATATGTGAATATTTTGCTATGTACTTTAAATATCTATAATTATAATCAACAATTTTAAATCAACAGTTTTTTATTTGTCCATCTTTTTTAAATTAGAGTAAGTCATTCACTATGCTTAATGGGACTGTAGTCCATTCCCTCATTAAAGACAGTAAGTACACAGTCTTTTTTTTGTCTGATTTTCAAATTCTTTTTTGCAACAAAAGTTTTTAAATATGTGATTTACCATGGAGGTTGGTTTGGTACATGGCCTAGAACTCTTTTATGAAGGAGTTTATGAATTATCTATAGAAAAACTACAAAAAAGTGGCTGGTCACTGTTGCGCTCTATAACGAATTATGTCACCACACACTAAACCCTAACCCTTTAATGACATGTTGGCCCCATGCCACTGCAATTCACCTGCTCATGTCCTTTTTACTGTCAGCGGAGGTAATAGCTGTCATGCTAATACAAACTGTAGCTTCCCCTCTATCTCTCTCTCTCTCTTGTTGTTTGTAATTATAACCAGACGGAAGAGATTACCCTGAAGCTATTTTCTGACTAACTAACAAAACAGCAGGAATGTTGACATTTAAACACTGGTGACTAAATCTTACATCTGTAAATAATTTTTTGCATTTCAGCGCATCCCAAGACAGTGCTCTATCTACATATTTTATATGAATGTGTAGGCTGTGTGCGTGTAAGCATATTAACTAATCTCAGTTATCTTGATGAAAGATAATCAAGTATGGAGATCCACTGATATTGTGTTTAAATTTTAGTTGCAGCTCTGATAGAAATCATTGATCACACAACAACCTGCTTCACACTAATCAGTGCAACATGGCATAGCCTACACTTACATTCTTTAAAGAACTCTTATCTTTTGAGTCAAGTGGTGCCATGTGAACGGCAAGCTCTGTGCACTTTGCTAGTTTTTAATACTTTTTGTGTCATTAACCAGTGAGATTAGATACACCCTGATTCATAACTGTTCTATGAAGACAATATGTCAAAGGATAAAAAATCTTCAGGCTCTGGAGACATTAAAAGACACTTGTGTGCTCAAGCTGACAACCCCTGAAAGGGCTGCAGACCAGGCACTCAGTTTGGACAGTGCTGCGGGAGAGATTCAGTGTCAACTGTCGAGCACGTCGGCAATGCTGGTGAAGGTCATTGCAGACTTGGAGGATCTTGCTCTAATACATATATTCCATATATTCCATATGCCATGGAGAAGAAATTCTGAGTTGGTTTCAAGAATGTGGGACATCGAGAAACGGATCGATTATCTGGAGTCATCGGAGATTAGCTGCTAATCTGCCAGCGACCTAGACAGACTAGGAACGCATTTGGGAAAAGTTGAAAGATATGGGGTATCGTAATCGGAGAAGCAATGTCTGAATTGTTGGAATTCCTGAGAACGAAGAAGGTCTTCCAGAGTTTGCTCAACATAACAGGCCATAAGCTGGAAATTGAGTGAGCTCACAGGGTTCCGGCTCAAGATCTGTGGAAGCAGTTGCGGATTTAGGCGACCACCACACCACATATATATAAACGTAATAAAAAAGAAACGTCCCTTTTTCAGGACACTATATTTTAAAGATAATTTTGTAAAGATCTTTATTGTAAAGGGTTTAAACAATGTTTTCCATGCTTTTTCAATGAACCATAAACAATTAATTAACATGCACCTGTGGAACGGTCGATAAGACACTAACAGCTTAAAGACGGTAGGCAATTAATGTCACAGGTATAAAAACTTAATAAAGAGACATTTCTACTGACACTGAAAAACACCAAAAGAAAGATGCCCAGGGTCCCTGCTCATCTGCATGAACATGCCTTAAGCATGCTGGGATGAGGACTGCAGATGTGGCCAGGACAATAAATTGCCCGTACTGTGAGATGCCTAAGACAGCACTATAGGGAGACATGAAGGATAGTTGATCATCCCCGCAGTGGCAGACCACGTGTAACAAAACCTGCACAAGATCGGTACATCCAAATATCACACCTGCGTGACAGGTACAGGATGGCAACAACAACTGCTCGAGATACACAAGGAATGCATGATCCCTACATCAGTGATCAGACTGTCCGTAACAGGCTGAGAGAGAATGGACTCAGGGCTTGTTAGCCTGTTGTATGGGAGGTCCTTACCAGACATCACCGGAAACAAAGTCGCCTATGGGCAGAAACCCACCTTCGCTGAATCAGACAGGACTGGCAACAAGTGCTCTTCACTGAAGATGTTAGTGTTCTGCCATGGCCAGCGAAGAGTCCGGATCTCAATCCCATTGAGCATGTCTGGGACCTGTTTGATTGGAGGTTGAGGGCCAGGGCCATTCCCCCCAGAAATGCCCGGGAGCTTGCAAGTGCCTTGGTGGAAAAGTGGGGTAACATCTCACAGTAAGAACTGGCAAATCTGGTGCAGTCCATGAGGAGGAGATGCACTGCTGTACTTAATGCAGCTGGTGGCCACACCAGATACTACTTATGATTTATATGATTTATTATATATATATATTATAGATTATCTTCTGTTGTGTAATTTTGTCTACAAATTTTGTATAGAAACACCAGACTTGAGCAATCCGATGGCAAATTTGTCATGGGGGCTCTCGTAGGTGTACATGGACTGTTTGAGTCTAGAGGGATGGTTAATGCGCATATATTTCTTTATTCTGTTTTTTTGTTCTGGGGAAAGTTTGGGGGTTTATTGTTGCACCAGTGTTGGAATGTGGTCTTTATAATTTTATTTTGACACACAATACATTTTTTCTAATATGCCAAAATCTCAAATGTTTATATGAGTTGATTGTCTCTCTCTATGTGGAATGAAAAAGGGTTGGGGCATACCATTAAAAGAATTAAGGTTATTTATTTCTAAACGTAAGAAATATGATATAGTGTTTCTTCAAGAAATGCATCTTTCCCTGCAGGAAGCTGAAAAATTTGGGAAGATATGGGGTGGACATCTTTTCTTTAGTGCTGGCTCAAGTAAGAGCAGGGGAGTCATAAGTAAACAGCTACCATTCAAATCAGTCCATAAGATTTTTTCTAGAATACATATATTTTTTATATCTTAGTCCCACATTTCATCTGTTGTTGATTTCTCAATTGGAAACATTTTAGTCTCAGATCACGCCCTGGTGAGTTATGTTGGTGCTTTAATGTATCCCTTTTGCAAAATCCTGAATTCCAACAAATGCTAAAGGCTGAAATCAATGTTTATATGGAGACCAACTGGTCTTCAGTATCCTCTGTGGGCGTGGCTTTGGAGGCACTTAAGGTGGTTCTTAGGGGTTGGATCCTACAGTATGCCTCATTCATCATTTACCTCAGCCATTTATATTAATAATGCTTTTAAAGAATTATATCTTGATCTCTATAGTTCCATGTCTTCATCTACTGATGAAGACATTAGAAACTGTGTGGAACCGTTAGAACTTCCTAAACTGATGACTGAGCAAAAAATTCTCTTGATTCTGAGATAACCTTGGAGGAGCTTGGCGAGGTAATTAAGTCCTTGCCTACAGGCAAGACTCTGGGGCCAGATGGCTTTGAAGCTGAATCTTTTAGATCTTATGCTACAGAACTGGCTCTACATTTGTTAGAAGTTTATATGGAATCATTAAAGAATGGAAAGCTTCCGCCAACCATGACACAAGCCCGGATCAGTCTGATTCTTATAAAGGACAAAGATCCATACGAGTGTGAGAGTTACCATCCAATTTCCCTGATCTAGCTAGGCGTAAAAATATTGTCAAAACTTCTGGCTGACCAATTAATCAAAGTTATGACATCCCTTATACATATAGATCAAGTGGGGTTTATTTGAGGGCTGCAGCTCTTCTGATAACATTAGGTATTTCATCAATATTATGTGGTCAGTGGCAAATGATCAGACTCCTGTCGCGGCCATCTCACTTGATGCTGTAAAGGTGTTTGATATGGTAGAATGGGATTAAGATTTTGGAAATATACGGGTTCTGGAATACTTTTATTGGATGCATTAAGTTACTGTGGAGAGCGGGGCAGGCCGAGTGGCGAATGCGGAGTGAGGCTGGGATGGACACCTGCAAAAGATAATCTCGCCCAGCTGTTTGTGATTACAGCATTAACGGGCAGGAGATAAAGCCGCGACAAGAGCTGCAGCCAGGGAGAGACTCAGGGAGAGACAGAGCTATGATGAAGCTGAGTGTGTGTCTCGGGTGCTGAAAAGCAGCTGGGTTGAATGTTTTGTTACACTGAAAAGTGCTAACAATAAAGAGTCTGTTGTTGGATGTTTGCTAGGCTCCTGCTTCCTTCAGAGGGTCCAAGAACGTTCCTTATATTGGTTCCCGAAACCTGGGACTATGAAGGACGACCACACTGTCCGGGAGACATTACATTGCTGCTCGGAAGTGGCATTGAACTGATCACAAAGTATAGTCAGGACATTACTGATGTAAAAAATAGCACCATCACTATTTGAAAAAATTTATTTTCTTATCAAATCTAGACAGGCCTCATTTTCAGCTAGAATGTCAAGGATCTGCAAAGCTGTCATTGCTGCACATGGATGATTTTTTAGCTGAGAACTCAATGAAATAGTTTAATTAAAAAAAGTTAAAATTGTAATTTGTCACGTTATTAACATCCTGACTGTACATTGTGATGCGTTGAATGCCACTTTTGTGAATAAAAGTACCAATTTCTTTCCATAAGAGTGAAATCTGTACATTATTCCAAACCTTTGGCTGCCAGTGTACATCTTTAAAAAACAAATTGTGCTAAATATCACACAAAAAAAACAAAAAGTGACATTTCTTAAAGTGTAATGAGGAAAAGCATGGTTGAATACAATGTGTTCAAACAAGGATAAAAATAGACATCATGTGCAAATAGACGTCAGTTTATCTTTTGTGAATAGCAACCCAATGGCAGTCATTTGTTACACCAGATCTGTTGCTCTTGCATAATAGACTATGACCGAATTGCCTACGGAGCAATGGGAGACACAGTCAAAACCCCCAAAGAGCACTATAAAGGTATTTTCAGCTGAAATTTTAGCTGCTCACCTATAGCAGTGCTCAATAGAGGCTAATGATATGTGAGATTTTAGGGCGGAGTTCTGCTCTAACAGTATGAGTTGTGTAATAGACCATTTAAGCTGATATTCATGACTAGCCTATTATTATTATTATTATTATTGTTGTTATTTCAAAAGCCGCTCTTATAAATGAGGTTATTTCCTTTGATGTATTTCAAAGATTCGTGTTCATAATAATAGTATGATAATAGTACCAGTCCATTATGATGTCTCATTAAAGACTTACCGGGTGTATTAGTTAGTAAAGGCACGGATTCACTAATTTACAGGAGGTGAGAATAAACATCTCATAAGCAAGTTGTGCACAATGATTAGAAACTAAAACACCTTTTTTTTTTTTTTGCAATGTACTACTCATGGGTTACTTATTTAGACATTATTGTGCATCAATATGCAGACCATTTTTCCATTTTTATTGAATGAGGTATAATAGAGAGAAAATATATATATTAGAAAATGTGTTGTTCCAAAGGGGGACCTTTTAGTTGGATGATCAAGAAATGAATAGGCAAACTTTGTGAAATGAAAATATAATTTGTGATCACAATCCCATCTTATCGAACATGTCTGTTTTTTTTCCTTGCATGACCTCGCTAAAAATAGTGAAGCAAATTTACAATTGTTTGGAGAACACAGGGGTCCTTTGAGAAATCAAATCTAAATGGTTGGTTTTAACTTATGTCACTTTATTAATCATCCAGAGAGTTTTAATATAGTATTTATACCAGGTATGAGTGTTGATTAGCTAAATCTGAACTGATTACCCAATAACCCATGGGCTGCAAAATCTTCCAGTGTGGATAATGATACTGGCAGGAACCCTGCAGCCCCACAGTGAAATAAAACACAGCCTTCACCATTCCATGTGGACATCAGCAATACTAAGGCATGCCCTTTGGTTTTTCTGGTGCACCAGACATCTTTAAGTGTATGATTCAATATATAATGCCCTTACCTAAACTCAGTATTTCACTCATCAGTCCTTGAAGATTCTTTGCATCATAATTTCACAAGTCTTAAAATATACACATTGACATGTTATTCCGGTGTTTACAAGGTGGATCATGACATCTTATCTATACAAGTTATTGTGCAGCTTTTGTCAGGTCGTCATTAGTCAGGTGTGGTTTTTACAAACAATATCTGCATCATAATAGTTGATGTATTTAAAAGAGCCATTCAGTAAACACAGATTAGTCCTTTTATCATGTTAAATAACTACTGAAATGAAGAACAATCAGCAGGAAGGAAAGAAGCTTATTATTATTATTTTAAAAGTTCAGAAAAACAATAAATTCTGGTTTGGCCTGCTAGAGTGGTTCAGGCGTACTGTAAGGGGAGAGCTTGATCATTTACATGTTTCCATAAGGTCATTGAGTCAGTTCTGTCAAAGTAACAGATGAATTGATTCTTTGTTATTTATATTTCACTAATTCCTGTTAAGTAGACTTATAACCTCTCTTGAATAGTGGCAAGATAAAAGAGCTACAAGGTTTACCTGAAACTAGGGTTTACCTGTTTTGTGCTGCCTCAAACTCGTGAAAATGGGGAAATTGTAAATCAACTCAGGAAGGAAACTAAGTAAAGAAAGACCATGAATTTTAGAGAAAGCAGACAGTTAAAAGCTTCGAAGTTGTTTTTAGAAGTTGTGCACGTGTTTGCTTGCTTCAGCGAACAGCCTGCAGTGGTAGTAAACAGTTAGGGAGTGTCTCAGCATGTATAGCGTGCCTTGGTGGTCACGCCCTCCTGGCAGCCATGCCAAACCACAATGAGTCGTGTCCTCTACCACCTTATGACCCCTCTGATTTGCCAGTGTCACTATGGAGATGATGCTAGGTAACAAAAGTTACAATAACAGCCCCACATGTCGAAACACTCTCTGCAAAAACAGATCTGAAGATTTGAAGAAAAAAAGCTAATAAACTAAAACTAATAATAATATCATGTAAGACTGCTCTAGCTGTGAGGTTTGCAGCATTAAAGCTAACAATGTTAATGGTTGTAGAGGTCCGTACAGGCCTGAATTTGAAGCCCGATCCTGCCCTTTACCCGAAACTGTGTGACCCAACTCAACTAGTACAGAGTTATGATTCTTCATTATTTTCATAACAATCTAAAGCAGAGAATTAAATTGAAATGCTCTTTTTAGCTTAGCAGGTGTTCAACTGTCACCAGAGACGTCTCCTAGCAACTCAATTAATCAACAATGCTGCAACGCTAGCATTTGTGCTACAGTTATACAATAATCAAAAGAGAGAATACTTTACCATTTTTTGTACACCTCTCAGGTCTCAGCAGATGTTTGTTACACAAGCTTTAATATCATGTAATGTAAGAACTTTAACTAATTGATTGATTGTAATTAATCAAATGTAATGTTTAACTTAGTACATCACCATGTGCCGACATGTTTGCATGATGTCACACACCTGCATCTCGGTTTTGATTTGAAGATTTTTGCAAAAGTTTCTAAGTTAGTTCTAAAAGTATCTGTTTCTCACCCACACCTATCACATCACTTCTGAAGATATTGATTTAACCACTAGAGTCTTATGGATTACTTTATGCTGACTTGATTTGATTAGATTTTTTTCTTTTTTTAGCTTTTAAATGTTGGCACCCGTTCACTTCAATTGTATGGACAAAAAGAGCTGAGAAATTCTTCTAAAAATCTTAATTTGTATTCAGCAGATGATAGAAAGTCATACACATCAGTGATGGCATTACGGCAAGTAAATTGTGAGAGAATTGTAATTTTTGGGTGAATAATCCCTTTAAGGTCTCTTGTCAGATCTGGATGAATTTGTCAATAAGAAGAGAGGTATAGAAACATTTCTAGTAATTATTACAGTGAAAACATGAAAATGTTATATTTCAGCATTATATATATAGCTGAAATATAATCCAAAGCATGATCCTGTTTTATTAATGCCTACTTTTGCTATTTCATAGCTTTTAAAGTCCTGTGTGGACTCTTATTTCAGTGCAGTTACAGTTTTCAGTGTCATAAGTATTTAGATCATTAGTTCTGTACAGCAGTACCAACACTTTCTAAATGCAGAGTATGCGGCCTGTGTAGGGCACAAACCCTGGTCACTCGTTCTTACCCACAATGCACTCTAATTTTGAGTGTACATTTGATGTACACTCGACGACATTTAATTGCCAATTAATTGTAACGGTTACCCTGTCTTGTCTCACTGTTGCCCTTTGTTTGTAAATTTGTCACTTTTGTTATTCCTTAGTTTTCACTTTTGTCACCCTTGTACCTCCATAGTCTTGTTTTCCTGCGTGTTCACTGTTCATTGTTTTCACCTGCCCTTGTTAATTTGCCTTTGGTTTCTGTTAATCACCTTGTCACCTAGTTTGTGTTCTGTTTGTTCATTGGCCCCTTTTTCCCATGTTTTTGTATTTATATCCTGGTTTTTGGTTTAGTCCTTGTCTGTCATTGAATGCTGTTGTACGTAGTTTGTGCTCGCTCCCATGCCTGTGTTCCCGTGTTCCAGTTCCTGTGTTTTCGTGTTTTGTTTTCATTTGCCCATCGTGGTAGTTTTGTTTATTCCATGCCTGTGTTCCCGTGTTCCAGTTCCTGTGTTTTCGTGTTTTGTTTTCATTTGCCCATCGTGGTAGTTTTGTTTATTCATGCCTGTTTGTTTCCTTCAATCAAATAAACCCGCATTTGGATCCTCATCCCTTGTCTGACTCCGACCTCATTCGTTACAGAACGACAGACCACACAATGGATCCAGCGGTTATTCGGGCCAACTACCGGTTGCTCAGCCTCAAACAAGAGGACCGCCCTGTTGAAGACCACATCAGCGACTTCCTCGCGCTGGCGAAGTTCACGGACTTCCCGGACTCAGCCCTGGTGGTTTTCTTTAGGGACACTTTACACGTTTCGCTCAGGGAGAGTTTGCCGCCGGCTACGCGTGATTGGACTCTCCACGACTTCCTAGAGGCGACCTTACTGGTCTGCGGCTCGCCGTACACCGTCCTCCTGTCACGCCTACCCCGGTCTGCAAGCCAGAGCCTACGCCTGCCCTGGCCCGCGAGCCTGAAGTCACGCCGACCAGGAACAGCGTTCCAGCGTCGCCAGTCGCCTTCCATGAGCCAGCGCGCCCGCTCGTCTGCCCGGAGGAGGGAGAGAAGACGGGCTTCCGCCTCCCGGCCAGCGCCAGCCCGGTCTCGCGAGCCAGAGCCCACGCATGTCATGGTGAGCGAGCTAAAGCCCACGCATGTCACTGTGAGCGAGCCTGAGTCCTCGTCAGCCACGGTGAGCGAGCTAGAGCCCACGCATGTCACTGTGAGCGAGCCTGAGTCCTCGTCAGCCACGGTGAGCGAGCTAGAGCCCTCGCATGTCACTGTGAGCGAGCCTGAGCCCTCGACGGTCCCCGAGCCAGTGCCTGTAGCCTCAGATGTCCCTGAGCCAGTGCCTGTAGCCTCAACTGTCCCTGAGCCAGCGCCTGTAGCCTCGACCGTCCCTGAGCCAGCACCTGTAGCCTCGACCATCCCTGAGCCAGCGCCTGTAGCCTTGACTGTCCCTGAGCCAGCGCCTGTAGCCTCGACTGTCCCTGAGCCAGCGCCTGTAGCCTCGACCGACCCTGAGCCAGCGCCTGTAGCCTCGACCATCCCTGAGCCAGCGCCTGTAGCCTCGACTGTCCCTGAGCCAGCACCTGTAGCCTCAACCGTCCCTGAGCCAGCGCCTGTAGCCTCGACTGTCCAAGAGCCAGTGCCTGAAGCCTCGACCGTCCAAGAGCCAGTACCAGAAGCCTCGACCATCCAAGAGCCAGTGCCTGAAGCCTTGACCAAAAAGAGCCAGTGCCAGTAGCCATGACCGTCCAAGAGCCAGTGCCAGTGGCCGTGACCGTCCAAGAGCCAGCGCCAGTGGCCGTGACCGTCCAAGAGCCAGTGCCAGTAGCCATGACTGTCCAAGAGCCAGTGCCAGTAGCCAGGTCCGTCCAAGAGCCAGCGCCAGTGGTCGTGCCCATCCTGGAGCCAGCACCTCTCGAGCCTTCCAGGGCTCCTCCTCCCGAGTCTTCCAGGGCTCCGCCTCCCAAGTCTCTCAAGTCTCTCGAGTCTTCTAGGGCTCCTCCTCCCGAGCTTTCCAGAGCTCCGCCTTCCGAGTTTCCCGAGCTTTCCAGAGCTCCGCCTTCCGAGTGTCCCGAGCTTTCCAGAGCTCCGCCTTCCCCGAGCTTTCCAGAGCTCCGCCTTCTGAGCTTTCCAGAGCTCCACCTTCTGAGCTTTCCAGAGCTCCGCCTCCTGGGCTTTCCAGAGCCCCGCCTTCCGAGCTTCCTGAGCTTTCCAGAGCTCCGCCTCCCGAGCTTTCCAGAGCTCCACCCTCCGAGCTTCCCAGAACTCCACCTCTCAAGCCTCTCGAGCCTTCCAGGGCTCCGCCTCTCGAGCCTACCAGGGCTCCGCCCCTCAAGCCTCTCGAGCCTCCCAGGGCTCTGCCTCTCAAGTCTCTCGAGTCTTCCAGGGCTCCGTCTCTCAAGCCTCCCGAGCTTTCCAGAGCTCCGCCCTCCGAGCTTCCCAGAGCTCCACCTCTCAAGCCTCTCCTTCCAGGGCTTCGCCTCTCAAGCCTCTCGAGCCTACCTGGGCTCCGCCTCTCAAGTCCCTCGAGTCTTCCAGGGCTCCGTCTCTCATGCCTCCCGAGCTTTCCAGAGCTCCTCCTCCTGGGGCTCCGCCTCTCAAGCCTCTCGAGCCTTCCAGAGCTCCGCCCTCCGATCTTGTAGATCTTGTAGTTACTGTAGATAGAGCCTTAATTGTTGGTGACTTCAACATTCACATAGATAATGAAAATGATACATTGGGATTAGCATTTATCGATATTCTCAACTCTCTTTGAGTCAGACAAAATGTAACAGGACCAACTCATCGCCATAATCATACGCTAGATTTAATTCTTTCATATGGAGTTGATGTTGATAATATAGAAATTCTGCAGCAGAGCGATGACATCTCGGATCGTTACCTCGTCTCTTGCATGCTGCAATCAGCTAATGTTACTCAATCTACACCACGCTATCGTTCAGGTAGAACTATTCTTTCGACCACTAAAGATGACTTCACTAATACTCTTCCAGATCTATCTCATATACTCAATAAACCCCAAAGCCCAGAAGAACTTGGTGAAATAACAAAAAATTTAAATGCAGTGTTCTCTAGCACCCTTGAAGTTGTCGCCCCACTTCGATTAAAGAAAATTAAAGAAATAAGCCCTGCACCATGGTACAATGATCACACTCATGCTCTCAAGAGAGCAGCTCGGAAAATGGAGCATGTGGAAAAATACAAAATTAGAAGTATTTCAGGGTGCATGGAAGGATAGTGTCTGTAGCTACAAAACGCACTCAAAGCTGCCAGGTCAGCATATTTTAGTAAACTCATAGAAAATAACCACAACAATCCTAGATGTTTATTCAGTACTGTGGCTAAATTGGTTAGGAATAAAGCCTCAACCGAACCAGATATTACGTCACAGCTCAAGAGTAATGACTTCATGAATTTCTTTACAGATAAAATTGAAATAATCAGAAATAAAATTGGAATTATGCAATCATCTGTCATAGCACCTCAGAAAACAGTGTCGAATAATTTCCCTCATGTGCAACTTCAATCCTTCGCTATCATAGGTCATGAAGAGCTAACAAAACTTATCGAAACATCAAAAGCCACAACTTGTTTGTTAGATCCTATACCAACTAAGCTCTTAAAAGAGGTATCTCCTGTAATATCAGAACCTCTTCTTAATATCATTAACACCTCGCTATGCTAAGGACATGTCCCAAGAAACTTTAAAATGGCAATTATCAAACCACAAATTAAGAAGCCACAACTTGATCCTGGAGAACTGGCTAATTATAGACCGATTTCAAATCTCCCGTTTATGTCAAAAATACTAGAAAAGGTAGTATCCTCCCAAATATGTTCATTTCTACAGAGAAATAGTATATATGAAGAATTTCAATCAGGATTTAGGCCTCATCACAGTACAGAGACTGCACTTATCAGAGTTACAAATGACTTGCTCTTATCATCTGATCGCGGCTGCATTTCTCTTCTAGTGCTTTTAGATCTTAGTGCTGCATTCGACACGATAGATCACAACATTCTCTTGAATAAGCTGGAGAATTATGTTGGAATTTGTGGAGTGGCATTAGTATGGTTTAGGTCATATTTAGCAGACCGCTACCACTTTGTCTATTTAAATGAGGAATTGTCAAACCAAACAAAAGTAAAGTATGGAGTGCCACAGGGATCAGTTTTAGGGCCTCTGCTTTTCTCCATGTATATGCTTCCCCTGGGAGATATTATCAGGAATCGTGGAATAAGTTTCCACTGCTATGCTGATCGATACACAACTTTATATTTCTTCAAAACCTGATGAGATTTCACAATTCTCAAAATTAGCAGAGTGTATCAATGAAATAAAAGATTGGATGGCCAGAAATTTCCTTCTACTCAATTCTGACAAAACAGAGGTTCTAATTATTGGACAAAAAAACTCTAAAAATAAGCCACTAAAATATAATTTGACTCTAGATGGATATACTGTTACATCATCTTCAACAGCAAAGAACTTAGGTGTTATATTTGATACCAATCTGTCCTTTGAAAATCAAATTACAAATGTTTGTAGAACAGCATTCTTCCACCTAAGAAATATTGCTAAATTAAGGCATATGCTCTCGGTTGCTGATGCCGAAAAACTAATTCATGCGTTCATGACCTCAAGACTAGATTATTGTAATGCATTAATGGGAGGATGTCCAGCAAGATCAATAAATAAACTTCAATTGGTTCAATATGCAGCAGCCAGAGTGCTGACGAGAACCAAGAAATATGATCATATTAGCCCCATTTTATCATCGTTACATTGGCTACCTGTTAAATTCCGTATTGATTTAAAAATTCTGTTAACTACGTACAAAGCTTTGAATGGTCTAGCTCCGTAGTACTTAAGTGATCTTCTAACACGCTATATTCCAACACGTTCATTAAGATCGCAAAATTCTGGCCTATTAATAGTTCCTAGAATATCAAAATCCACTAAAGGAGGAAGATCCTTTTCATATTTGGCTCCTAAACTATGGAATAGTCTCCCAAACACTGTTCGAGATGCAGACACACTCTCTCAGTTTAAGTCTAGACTAAAGACTCATCTATTTAGCCAGGCATACACCTAATTTATCCCACAATTAGGCTGCTTTAGTTGGGTCTGCCGGAACCAGAAACCAGAAACATTGAGCATGATCTCTAACTCTGCAATAAATTCAATGGCATCTACGCTTACATCTTTTTATTTGTTTCACTGTCTCAACTTCGGGACTCCTATCCTGAGGTCACCAGAACCGGCTGGATCCAGCACCATTCCTGCTTCATGTTGGACTCCACTGCTACATGTCGCAGAATGATGATGACTAAATGCAGCCGGTGCCAGCCAAACATCACTTCAATCTATTATGACGGACTTCAGAGGATGAAATTATGCCAACTCCAACCTGCATCACCTCGGTCTATTTATGGACTACGATCCTGAAATGAAATGCTTAGACTAACAATTGCCAACAAAAGCCTTCATCAGCCAATTAACAAGGACAATTGCATCTATGTGAACTTCTGCAATTAATCAAGATGGACTTCAAAGACTTTGGTCATTAATCTTACAGTTCAAACACAATCTATGTTTAATCAATGACCCTTATCACTTAGTTTAATAATTTTAAACCATGATTTTACCTATACATAATTAATATTTACATTACATTCATAATGTTATCCAGAGGGAACTGGCCCCCACAGTGAGTCTGGTTTCTCCCAAGGTTATTTTTCTCCATTAATCTACATCTTATGGAGTTTTGTGTTCCTTGCCACAGTCAGCCTACAGCTTGCTCACTGGGGTTATTAATACAATTATAATTTAATTATTTATAAACGCTATTAAAATTCGTATTTTATCTAAATTACACAATGATGATTAATCGACTTTATAGACATTACAGTTCTTATCGTCTGTTAATGCTGATATTCTGTAAAGCTGCTTTGAAACGATGTGTGTTGTGAAAGGCGCTATACAAATAAAATTGACTTGACTCCGAGCTTTCCAGGGCTCCGCCCCTCAAGCCTCTGCAGCCTTCCAGGGCTCCGCCCCTCAAGCCTCTCGAGCCTTCCAGGGCTCCGCCCCTCAAGCCTCTCGAGCCTCCCAGGGCTCCGCCCCTCAAGCCTCTCGAGCCTTCCAGGGCTCCGCCCCTCAAGCCTCCCAGGGCTCCGCCCCTCAAGCCTACCAGGGCTCCGCCCCTCAAGCCTCTCGAGCCTTCCAGGGCACCGCCCCTCAAGCCTCTCGAGCCTTCCAGGGCTCCGCCTCTTGAGCCACCCGAGCCTTCGACAGCTCCACCCTCAGAGCTTCCCGAGCCTCCTACGGCTCTGCCTCCCGAACCTCCTACGGATCCGCCTCCCGAGCCTCCTACGGCTCCGCCTCCCGAGCCTCCTACGGCTTCGCCTCCCGAGCCTCCTAGGGCTCTTCTCCCCGAGCCTCCTGCGGCTCCGCCTCCAAAGCCTCCTGCGGCTCCGCCTCCAGAGCCTTCCTCAGCTCTGTCCCCGGAGCCTTCCAGGCCTCCGCCTCTAGAACTGCCTACGACGCCACCACCCTCGGCTCCACCTCCTGAGCCATCCTCGGCTCCACCTCCTAGGCCTTCCTCTGCTCCGTCTCCTGAGCCTTCCTCTGAGCCTCCAGAGCCTCCTTCAGCTCCGCCTCCAGAGCCTCCCTCAGCCCCGCCTCCTGAGCCCCCAGAGCCTCCCTCAGCTCTGCCTCCTGAGCTCCCAGAGCCTCCCCCAGCTCTGCCTCCTGCTCCTCCAGAGCTTTCCATGGGTCCGCTTCCCTTGGCTCCGCCTCCTGGGCCTCCAGAACCTCCCACAGCTTCGTCTCCAGAGCCCCTCTCAGCTCCGCCTCCGGGACCTGCCCCTGTCCTGAGGTTGCCTCCCAGGCCTCCTGGACCTGTCCCTGTCCGATGGCCACCTCCCAGGTCCCCTGAACCGGCCCTTGCCTTGTGGCCAGCTCCCAGGCCATCCAAACCGGCCTCTGTCCTGTGGCCACCTCCCAGGCCCCCTGAACCGGCCCCTGCTCTGCGGCCATCTCCCAGTCCACCTAAACCCGCCCCTTCCCGGTGGAAGCTTCCCAGGCCACCCGACCTGGTTCCCAGCACACACCCCCAGAGACTGCTAATCTGCCCTCTCGCCCTCCTTTGTCTGTCTCCGTGTCCCTTGTGCCCCCCTTGGCCTGCCTGTCCGCCCCTCGTTGCTCCCTGGACTGCCTGCCTGCCCCTCGTCGCCCCCCGGACTGCCAGTCTGCCTCTCGTTGCCCCCTGGACTGCCTGTCTGCCCTTTGTGCCCCTGTCATTTGTCAGTTGTTCTTCCTGTTTTTTTGTTTTGTTGATCGTCTGGTATCCGATCCTTGGGGGGGGGGGGGCTATGTAACGGTTACCCTGTCTTGTCTCACTGTTGCCTTTTGTTTGTAATTTTGTCACTTTTGTTATTCCTTAGTTTTCACTTTTGTCACCCTTGTACCTCCATAGTCTTGTTTTCCCTCATGTTCACTGTTCTGCCCTTGTTAATTTGCCTTTGGTTTCTGTTAATCACCTTGTCACCTAGTTTGTGTTCTGTTTGTTCATTGGCCCCTTTTTCCCATGTTTTTGTATTTATATCCTGGTTTTTGGTTTAGTCCTTGTCTGTCGTTGAATGCTGTTGTACGTAGTTTGTGCTCACTCCCATGCCCGTGTTCCCGTGTTCCCGAGTTCCAGTTCCTGTGTTTTCGTGTTTTGTTTTCATTTGCCCATCGTGGTAGTTTTGTTTATTCATGCCTGTTTGTTTCCTTCAATCAAATAAACCCGCATTTGGATCCTCATCCCTTGTCTGACTCCGACCTAATTCATTACATTAATCTACCGTGGGGAAGATGTACAAGCTGGGAGTTTACTGCTTCCTTCACTCCTGTAATGTTTCATTTCAATCTGAATGTATTAAATTACTTTTTGACAAATCATACTTGATTAAAATAACATAATAAAATATAGAGGCAAAACATACAGATACATTTTAAAATGTACTCTTTATTTATATTTATACAGAAATTTGCCATTAAAATGAAAATCTTTATTTACTAAATAATTCACTGAGGTGATATTATTTGAACTCAATGAAAATGATCATTCTGTGGATGATATAAATATTTGGTTATAACATGTAGGTTTAAAGATTCTAAAGTCTGCACTGCTGTGTGAACTTCAGCTGTCATAAAAGTCCAACTCAGTAATCTCTCAATAAATTACACATTAATTAAAATTAAACCCAGTATGTTGGCATTCCTGTCAGTAACGACAGGAATGCCAACCATGTAACAAAGTAACAGTACATTTTTTTTCATTACAAATTTACTTGAGCAAGAGTTAAAAGTACCCTCCTTTAAACCTACTCTAAAAGTAAACTTTTCCCCAAAAAAGTAACTCAAGTAAATGTAACGGGGTAAATGCAGCATGTTACTACCTACCTTTGGAAGTTTGACTTCAAGTGGCATGCCATTACACATTTTCTAGTCGGAAGTTTGACATTCTGACTTTTTGAATTGAATGGAATGCAGTAGATTTGATAGAGAAACTTGATAACCAGCATCTTGATACTGACACTTGACACTTGAAGCCTGATTGGATTTGTCGGGTTTTGTCAAACTAAAACCAATCCTGGAATCGTGAGTTGTTTTTGATGTACTATCAACTATTAACAACTGATCTGTAGAGGTATAAAAAAAGAAAGGTAGTGTTGCACCTTTATTATCTTGAGCAAGTCTTACAATCTATTATCTTTATCAATCTTGGTTGCCAGGGTTTACTATGTGGTTTTAAAGGCATTGCAATGTTGTTGCTCACTGGACAAAGTTAAAAAAGGTCCACCCTGTCTCTATGGTATTTTAGCCCAGTGCATCCGGAAAGTATTCACAGCGCTTCACTTTTTCCACATTTTATGTTACAACCTTATTCCAAAATGGATTAAATTCATTATTTTCCTCAAAATTCTACAAACAATACCCCATAATGACAATGTGAAAGAAGTTTGTTTAAAATCTTTGCAAATTTATAAAAATTAAAAAAAATCACATGTACATAAGTATTCACAGCCTTTGCTCAAAACTTTGTTGAAGCACCTTTGGCACCAATTACAGCCTCAAGTCTTTTTGATTATGATGCTTCAAGCTTGGCACACCTATTTTTGGGCAGTTTCTCCCATTCTTGTTTAAAGGACCTCTCAAGCTCCATCAGGTTGGATGTGGAGCGTCGGTGCACAGCCATTTTCAGATCTCTCCAGAGATGTTCAGTCGTGGGCTCTGGCTGGGCCACTCAAGGACATTCACAGAATTATCCCGTAGCCACTCCTTTGTTATCATGGCTGTGTGCTTAGGGTTGTTGTCCTGTTGGAAGATGAACCTTCGCCCCAGTCCAGAGCGCACTGGAGCAGGTTTTCATCAAGGATGTCTCTGTACATTGCTGCATTTATCTTTCCCTCGATCCTGACTAGTCTCCCAGTTCCTGCCACTGAAAAACATCCCCACAGCATGATGCTGCCACCACCATGCCTCACTGTAGTGATGGTATTGGCCAGGTGATGATCCGGTGCCTGGTTTCCTCCAGACATGACGCTTGTCATTCAGGCGAAAGAGTTCAATCTTTGTTTCATCAGACAAGAGAATTGTTTCTCATGGCCTGAGAGTCCTTCAGGTGCCTTTTGGCAAACTCCAGGTGAGCTGTCCTGTGCCTTTTACTAAGGAGTGGCTTCCGTCTGGCCACTCTACCATACAGGCCTGATTGGTGGAGTGCTGCAGAGATGGTTGTTCTTCTGGAAGGTTCTTCTCTCTCCACAGAGAAATGCTGGAGCTCTGTCAGAGTGACCATCGGGTTCTTGGTCAACTCCCTCACTAAGGCCCTTCTCCCCCGATCGCTCAGTTTGGCTGGGAGGCCAGCTTTAGGAAACGTCCTGGTGGTTCCAAACTTCTTCCATTTATAGATGGATGCCACTGTACTCACTGGGACCTTCAATATTGCAGAAATTTGTATGTACCCTTCCCCAGATCTGTGCCTCGATACTATCCTGTCTCGGAGGTGTACAGACAATTCCTTGAACTTCATGGCTTGGTTTGTGCTCTGACATGCACTGTTAACTGTGGGACCTTATATAGACCGGCATTTCCAAATCATGTCCAATCAACTGAATTTACCACAGGTGGACTCCAATTAAGTTGTAGAAACATCTCAAGGATGATCAGTGGAAACAGGATGCACCTGAGCTCAATTTTGAGTGTCATGGCAAAGGCTGTAAATACTTATGTACATGTGATTTTATTTGTTTTTTTATTTTTAATAAATTTGCAAAGATTTCAAACAAACTAATTTCTCGTTGTCATTATGGGGTATTGTTTTTAGAATTTTGAGGGAAATAATGATATTAATCAATTTTGGAATAAGGCTGTAACATAACAAAATGTGGAAAAAGTGAAGCACTGTGAATACTTTCCGTATGCACTGTATGGCTCAGGTCTCTCCTTCAGTATAAGTCTATGGAAATGGTTTCAGTGATTTGTATATAAGGCTGTTAAAGACGCAGAAAAGTGGAATTGAGTAAAGCATATCAGGTCTCAAGACCAGCTTTTAATAGTTGAACTACTTCTAACTTGACACTGTAAAAACAGAATGATATATGGCAATGGTCAAAGTCATCCATCTAGCATGTTTACAAAAAATAACACTTACAAAACAGTGCAGTGCAATACAATAACATGTAATGTGTAAACAGCCCCATATTGTATGTCTGATCACTCCTCAGTAAGCTGCATGAATTGATGTATCATTCATGTCCATAGCACAAACGGTTTGTGAACATTATGCATCTAAGTTGAATACTTAGAGTTAGGGATTGCCTTAAAGGAAAAGTTCACCCAAAAATGGAAGATTATGGCAGCTATGGCACAGGTTCGACATTAACAGCATTAAACCTTAAGGGTTACCCATACCAAAAAGAGAGTTTTGACAAACTTACCGTAAACTTACTGAAAGATTCCCACATATTGTTTTCACGTGCATAAGAGCTTGCGATTCGCTCCAAATGTTTGCTAGAAGTTTGCAGATCTTTATCAATAGTTGGGAAACCTATAGCAAACCTTTTGAAACAATGAAGAGTTTGCCGAAAAGCTCATTTACATGTGAAATTAATGAGTGTCGAATTTGTGGCAAATTTGCAGCAAGCTTGCCAGAACACTCGATTTTTGTATGGGCCTTGCTGTTACTTATTTACAAATTCACATTTATGCATTTGGCAGATGCTTTTATCCAAAGCAACTTATAGTGAACTTATTACAGGGGCAAACCCACACCAATCCACATAATGCTTAAATTACTGTGCATGCAACAAAAAAAACATAAGAAGCGTGGCCCTGCATCATCGTGTCCTCGGCACTACAGGAGTAAACTTCCTGTCGCCTTTGAAGGAATGCAATATGAATGTTGTATAAAGTTACATTTATTTTTATCAACACTGTCAATGTGAATAGCAGGCACAACAACGCCACTACAACATGGGCCACCATCTTGATTGTTTTGGGTTTAATGGATCACATGACTGTGTCACATGACAACAAATACGTCATCATTTTTGAATATCTCCATTTTCCCCATCCACACTACAACGCGAAGACAAAAAGCATTTTTGGAAAGCTCAGCTTTTTCTTGAAGGAAACGCTGTGTGTGTCTTTCAGTGTGGACAGAGGGCCAAAACATAGTGAAATTAATGCGTTTTCAAATGAAATTATTATACTTTGTACTTTTATTTTATTTAGATAGTGGTCCCTAGGGAGTTGGTGCCCTATGCAGAGTGCATGTTAAAAACATTTCAAATGCTTTTAAACCAATTATATTACAATTTTCCCTCTCATTTACCACCCTCCCCCAGTGAATGAAGCTGCCATTCTGGCCCCGGGTCTCACACAAAGAGCAGTGTTAATATATGTAAACAAACTAATAGGAGCAGGACCACACAGTTTCTAACTAATGCTTCTGAGAATGGAGAGCACTTCTAACTGTAGGATGCCGTTTTCACTATGCTGAGCTCGATGGCAGCTGGCCTGGCCCACAAGGGACGAGCACAGCAAACTTAGCTTCTCATCTTGTGTGCCACATGTTCTTCAATATGGCTAAATACAACTGTTTCTGAGTGGATTAAAATCATTGGCGGCTAGTTGGGAG
Source organism: Xyrauchen texanus (assembly GCF_025860055.1). NCBI lineage: Eukaryota > Metazoa > Chordata > Actinopteri > Cypriniformes > Catostomidae > Xyrauchen > Xyrauchen texanus. Next base: position 2,209,308 of record NC_068284.1, read on the forward strand.
GCTTGATCTTTTGTAAAGTTTGTCCAGGGCTCAGTGATTTGCTTCAGCTATTCTGGACTAGTCAAGACTGCTCTAGCTCCGTTTGTTTGAGACCGACACAACTTTGGCTCAACCAATGCTGAGAGTTTGGGCGGGAACTGTCTGTTTGACCAACCGATGGAAGGTTGAGTGTTCTGGAAAGCTGTTCAGTACTTTACCATACTTATTGGTGATGCTAGTAGTGTTGCAGAGCCTACACACTTCAGCTCAAGTCAAGCAAATAAACATGTATTACTGTGCTTTCCTGTCTTTTGTTTTGTTGCAGTAGTGGTTTTTGTCTCCTAATGCCACTACAGAATGCTAAGGTGAGTCATTTTGGCTTCTGTACTGACCCACAATTCTGACACCTTGTGAATGGACATTTAGCTACTGTAGGAACATGCACACACAAGCATAAGCCGCAAAGAACTTAAAATTACATAGGACAAACCCTTAGGCTTAAAAGCCTGTTATGAGAAGGATAAAATGGCTTATGCACGCACAATGTGTGCACTGCAGCACACTGAAAACAAACCCTGTGTGTCATATCTTGTGTCAAAATAAATGTTTCAAAACTTTTGCAATTTTTGCATATTCAATTTCTTGGACTCATAGGAGTTTTGCAATCACTGGAGATTAAAAGCTGTTGCTCATAACATGTAATGAGGGGATTTTAATGAAAACATGTCCTTGGCATTTTCAGTGTTGGGTGTAATCTGATAATGTAATTAGTTACTGTAGTTTAATTGCTTTAATTAAAAAAGTAGTTTAACTTCAATTGTTTTTAGTAGTGTACAGTTCCTGACTTTCAATTAAGTACTTAGTTAATAACAAAGTACGCTAGATATTCGTAAATTCATTTATGGTAGGATTGTGTGGTGGTGAGTGCAACATGTTTGGACATTATTTTGAATTCGCTGAGCAAAAAAAAACAAAAAACAGATTGATCTCACTAGAAAATAGGAAAAAGTAGGTTGACTTTCCATTAGCTAAAATCGGTCTGTGCTTACCGAATTTTGAAACACTGTCCCCCCAACCCGAACCAAACCCCAACCCCAACCCCATACCTAAACCTAACCATCAGTGGAGTTTAAATGCACTTAGAGTGGAAAAATGCAACCTCCAAATCATGCTCATCATTGATTATGCAAATGTGATTACTTCCTGGTTTTAACTCGGGATCCAAACCCAGGTGTCCTGAGCTGCTGTTGCAACATGCTTCCAGTCACACCACAGGGGAACGTAAATACACTGGAGCCGATGTAAAAATGTCTGATAGGATCGGTGAGTCTGCATAATGTGGTTGATTCTAGGGCACCAGAACTCTCGTAAAACAGGCAGACTTCCCTTGTGATCATGTTGTATATATAGCTTAAAAGTAAAGTAATTAATAATGCTATTACTTTTCCATTAAGTATTAAGTAATCTAATTACAATATAGACATATAATCAGTCATTTGTTGTGGGTTACATTTTTATGTAACTTATACAACAGTGATTGAATTTCACCCCATAGTTAAAAGAAAACAAATTAAGAAATTGTATTTTCTTTCAGCAAAATATAATTTGTAACTTTTTTTCTTTTGTTTATGGGATGAAATAATACCAAAACATACTGCGCATTATTTGCATCTGCACTGCAAAATAATAATACTAATAGTATTTCTATATTTTTCCCCAGTAGAAATATCTAAACATCGTTCAAATTGATACATTTACTTGAGAAACAAAATGGCAGATATGTAGTCTCATTTTCATAGAAATCTAACAAAACGTGTTTACACTAAAACCGGTTTGCCAATGGGGTAAAAGAAAAAACTTTTGTAATTTTAAAACAATTTATATTTCATGCCCCACTGTCAAAGAGTTGCAAAGGGTTTTTCTTCTTGATTTAAGCATAAACCTTTCTCAATTTTGTTAGATTTTTCTGAAAACAAGACTAAATATGTCATTCTGCTTCTCAAGTATGTATTTCGCTTATTCTATTTATTTTGTTTTGATATTTTACTGAAAATAAGACAAAACTACTTGAGGGTTCCCACTCTTTTCAAGGCACAATATTCCAGAACATTTTATGTGCCCAATGGGTGTAATAATATTTAAGCAAAAAACACACGAGAGGTCATGGTGTGTTTATTGTCATATTGTGGTTATTGGATGGTTTTCATAATTTCCATATTTGACAGCTTAATTAAATGTTTTCATAAAAATGATTTGTAATTAAATTGATTAATTTAAACTTTATTCAAATAAAATAGAATGATCTAAATGTATTTATTTTTAACATAACGTTGTGTTATTTTTATCCAATAAAATTGTACAAAACTCTCACAACAAAACGTTTGGTTACGTATGTAACCTCCGTTCCCCGAGGGAGGGAACGACACGTTGTGTCGGAGAAGCGACACTAGGGGTCTCTCTTGAGCGCCGATATTCACCTCTGATCTATGAAAAAAGGCCAATGAGAGTTGGCAGCCAGTATTTGCATGTCCGCCCCGGACATATGGGTATTTAAGCGGCGCAAATCACGGGAGTTCATTCAGGATTTTTCTGAGGAGCGGAAATGGTCCGGCCACAACAGTGGCTCGGTTCAGTGACATGGCGGAGGAAAGACACAGCGTGTCGTTCCCTCCCTCGAGGAGCGGAGGTTACATACGTAACCAAGCGTTCCCCTTCTGTCGCTCTCTCCACGTTGTGTCGGAGAAGCGACACTAGAGGACCCATTCCAATCTTGCCATGTGCTGAACCGTGTACGTGAACTGCCGATACAGAGGCGGGCAGGGATTCATCCAGTGCCACGCATCGTCTGTACTCGGCTGCACGTACCCTTCCCCAATGCCCCATACGAACATCGGGATCCTTCTAGTTACCCTGGGAGGGAACAAGGCGATGTTTGCCAACATGGGAATGGGCCAGCCTGGCTGGGCCTCTTTTCTCTCTATGTTTCTCGCATAGAGCAATCACGGCCGGGGCCCTTACACGCATATAGGGAAGGGGTCTTACCCAGACCCTCGCGGAGACCACACCTGCCCTTTTTCTTGGGGAGGAAAAGTGGTAGACCGTCACACGGCCGTCTTAGGGCTCGTGTGGAAAGTATGGTGCGGTGGTAGATCCCAGCCTCGAAGGGGAGTTGTAACAGCACGGCGACCGGGGCAGCTGTAATGCCTAAGGGAGACACGGGAGTCCGTTCGTAAGGGGACAGAACCGTGGAAATACACACAGGGGCGTCCGCACAGGAGGCCTTCTACTTTACCTGTGGAGCACCTATACCAGTACAGGGTAGCCATCAGGGTACCTGCAGTGGCTTGGGTCGGTGAGTTCCTCCGCTGAACCAGCGGACCCGGAGGGCTGGGGAGGAATTGACCAGGGGCCCGACTTCGGAGTGGAGCGCCCTGGGAAGAAGGCGCACTACTTTACCTTGGCGTCAGGAAAAGGGCGCTGAGCGCAAGCGATCCACCCGACCGGAGTTCTCACGGGCTCGGACCTGAGAAAACACGAGGCGCTAACCGACTCAACGCGGAGGTTGTAAAACCTCGCGAAGGTGTTGGGTGTTGCCCAACCAGCGGCTCTACAGATGTCTGCTAGGGAGGTGCCCTTGGCCAGTGCCCACGAGGGCGCTAACACCCCTTGTTGAGTGAGCTCGGACCCGTACGGGTAGGGGCACGGCCTGGGTGTGATAAGCCAGTGTGATGGCATCGACAACCCAGTAGGTGAGCCTCTGTTTGGAGACGGCATTCCCTTTCTGCCGTCCCCCAAAGCAGACAAAGAGCTGCTCAGAGCGTCTGGTGCTCTGTGTGCGGTCCAGGTAAATGCGCAGGGCGCGCACTGGACACAGCAACGAAAGGGCTGGGTCTGCCTCCTCCCGGGGCAGCGCTTGCAGGTTCACTACCTGATCTCGGAATGGTGTGGTAGGACATAGCCCGGTCGCGGTCTTAGGATCACAGACGTATCTGCCGGACCGAACTCCAGGCAAGTGTCGCTGACAGAGAACGCTTGCAGGTCCCCGACCCTCTTAATGGAGGCGAGCGCGATCAGCAGCCTCCATTACTCGGGCAGATACGAGTCCAACTGATTCGAGCGGCTCGAAGGGAGGTCTCTGGAGTCCTGCCAAGACTACCGAGAGATCCCAGGAGGGAACTAGGCCTGGCCGGGAGGGATTCAACCTCCGGGCACCTCTCAGGAACCTGAGGATCAGGTCGGTGCTTACCCAAAGACTTGCCGTCTACAGGATCGTGGTGGGCGGCGATAGCAGCAACATACACCTTGAGGGTGGACGGGGACAGCCTCCTGTCCAGCCTCTCCTGTAGGAACAGAAGCACTGACCTAATCGCGCATCTCTGTGGGTCTTCGGCTTGGGAAGAACACCAGGCGTTGTCCGCTACGACGTTGAGCTTGCCGGGGATGTGAGTGGCACGCAGCGACTTGAGTCTGCTGGCTCCATAGGAGGAGACGGCGGGCGAGTTGTGACATGTGGCGGGAGCGTACGCCGCCTTGGCGATTTATGTACGCCACCACCGTGGTGCTGTCCGGTCTCACGAGGACATGTTTGTCCCGAACTAACGGGAGGAACTTCCTGAGAGCAAGAAGGACGGTCAGCAACTCCAGGCAATTGATGTGCCAACGCAGCGGGACCCCTTTCCAACGGCCTGCTGCTGCGTGCCCGCTGCACACGGCACCCCACCCGGACCAGGAGGTGTCGGTTTTGACCAGGACGCGTCGGGACACCTGCTGCAGGGGCACTCCTGCCCGTAAAAAGCAGAGGTCTGTCCAGGGTCGGAGTGTTTTGAGGCAGGCGGGGGTGATCCTTACCCGATGCGTGCCGCGGTGCCATGCGTGTCTCGGGACTCGAGTCTGGAGCCAGTGCTGGAGTGGTCTCATATGCATCAACCCCAGCGGCGCGACCGCCGCGGAGGACGCCATATGCCCCAGGAGCCTCTGGAAAAATTTTAGAGGGACCACTGTGCCTGGCTTGAAGGAAGCGAGGCAGTCCAGCACCGACTGAGCACGCTGCGCTCGTGAGGCGTGCTGTCATTGAGACTGAGTCTAACTCCAACCCACGAAAAGAGATGCTCTGAACCGGAGTGAGCTTGCTCTTTTCCCAGTTGACCTGAAGCCCCAAGCGGCTGAGGTGCGGAGCACCTGGTCTCTGTGTGTGCATAGTAACTCTCGAGAGTGTGCTAGGATGAGCCAGTCGTCGAGGTAGTTGAGAATCGCGGATGCCGGCTACTCGTGGCGGGGCAAGGGCCGCCTCTGCGACTTTCGTGAAGACGCGAGGGACAGAGACAGGCGAAGGGGAGGACTTTGTACTGAAGCGCCTGGCCGTCGAACACTGAACCGTAGGAAGGGTCGGGTGTCGTGGCAGAATTGAGGCGTGGAAGTGCAGCGTCCTTCAGGTCCACCGCTGCGAACCAATCTAGATGCTGAGCGCCAGCCAGAATATTTCTCTGCGTAAGCATTTTGAGCAGGAGTTTTAACAAGGCCCGATTGAAAGCTTCGCAAGTCCAGGATTGGTCGTAAGCCGCCGCCTTTCTTGGGTACAATGAAGTAAGGGCTGTAGAAACCCTTCCTCATTTCGGTTGGAGGGACAGGCTCTACCGCGCCCTTGGCTAAGAGGGTCGCGATTTCCGTGGGCAGGGAACTGGCGTGCTCGCCGTGTACTGCTGAAGCGGGCGCCCCTGAAGGGGCGGGAGCGAGCAAACTGAATTGCGTAACCGAGTCGAATGGTCGGTGCAGCCAGCGTGATGCGTTGGGAAGCGAAAGCCATGCTTCCCAGCTCTGCGCTAGGGGCACCAAAGGGGCGAGTATTTTGGGCGTACCGGCGGGGCCTCGCAGCGGGGCAGAACAGGTAATGCAGCGTCGGGCGGCCGTTGCGGCCTGAGGCTGAGGTGCTGAGAATAGACTCAAAGCACTTACCTTGCTCCGCGCGCCCGGCAGGGCGGGTTCTTGACTAAGGAGGAGGTCTGATGTTGGCGTCCTCTGGACTCATCTGAACCGGCCGGCCGAGGGGACAGTCGTGGGCAGGCGGAAGGCGGGATCGCCGCATCCGGTGTACCAGGACTGTTGTGATCTGAAAGCACATTGCCGTGAAAGCGGCATTTGCGAGCCAGGTGACCCAGAGGCAAAGGAAATAGCTCTTTTATTGAGAATGTGGGTACCACAGCCCCGTCAGGGGTGTGGCAAATGAAAAAACAAAGGATTCTCCTCCCGGCCCTCCACGGGGGACGGGCGGTCTTACCACCTCCGGAGCTAACGTCTTCGGCTCTGGGTCGGCTGTCTCAGGAGCGGCTAGGAGCCTTCCGGGTCCTGGAAGGGGTTACGTGAGACAGGGGCGTCGCGCCGCCTGCGGAGTGCTTCGGCGCTGGGGCTGAGAGCTGGGCCCGGGTTGAGGCGGAGCAGGAGCTGGTTTCCTTGCAGGGGGATGCCCTCGGCGAGCAGGCGGGGCAGGGCCCGTGGCGGCAGGTCTGCGGCGGGGCATGATGTGCTGAAATGGCCACCGTCTGCTTCTTCACAGCGGAGAACTGTTGGGTGAAGTCCTCGGCGGTGTCACCGAAAAGGCCAATCTGGGAGACAGGTGCGTCCAGGAAGCGGTTTTTGTCAGCCTCACGCATCTCGACCAGGTTGAGCCAAAGATGGCGTTCCTGGACCACTAGGGTGGCCATCGTCTGTCCGAGTGCCTGCGCTGTGGCCTTCGTCAGCTCTCAGGGCGAGGTCGGTCGCTGAGCGCAGTTCCTGCAGCACATCAGGATCAGGTCCACCCCGTGCATGTTTCTGAGAGCTTTGGCCTGGTGGACTTGCAGGAGGGCCATCGCATGCAGGGCGAAGGCAGCGGCGTCCAGCCGTAGTGTAGGCCTTGGCGTTAAGCAAGGATGTTGTCCTACAGGGCTTGGACGGGAGTGCAGGCGACCCGCCAGGAGGTAGGGCTACCGGGGCATAGATGGTGCTCAACTGCCCTATCAACCTGGGGAATCGCGTCGTACCCGTGGTGCTCTCCGCCGTCGAGGGTGGAGAGTGGAGCGGGTGGCACCTAGGCGAGCGGAGGCGGGGCTCTCCACGTGAGCGTCCGCTCATCTTGCACCTCCGGAAAGAAAGGGACTGGGGGATCGCGAGGCCGCATGAGCGCGCTGCCCCAGGAACCAATCATCCAACCGAGAAGGCTGTGGGGAGGATGGAGGTTTCCAGTCCAACCCCACACTCAAGGCGGCCCGGGCAAGCATGTCGGACATCTGAGCGTCGGCCTCAGCCTGGGCCTGCTGGCCCGAGCGGCAGTCCAGGGGAGTCCTCGGCATCAGACACCGCACTCTCCGATGCAGCGGCGAGCTCATCTGCTCGGACTCGGGAGGATAGACAGCCGGGCCGTGAGGCGAGCCGCTACTCGCCCTTGGCGTGGGCGGAGACCAGCGGCGTGTCGGGAGCAGGAGGTTCGCGGGGGCTACCGGCGAAAATGCACCGCTGCCGCCCCAAATGCGCCCCAGCGCCAACCGCACCGTCCTTAATCCCGTGGGAAGAAGGAGCAATGCGAGGTGCAGCTGGGGTGGCTTGCTTTCTGTTGAAAGCGAGCGCGCGACCTAGCGTGGTCATGGTCATGTTCTCGCAGTGAGTACATGAACCATCCACAAACGCCGCCTCGGTGTGATCGTGGCCCAAACACACGAGACAGCGCCTGTGGCCGTCTGAAGCAGAGAGCACTCTACGCATCCAGGAGCGACACAGGAGCGGAAAGGCATCTTGAAAAAGACGGCGTCCTTAAAAGGGCGTTCAACGCCGCTGTGTTTGCTCTTTTAGAGAAAATTACTCTTTTAGTAAAAACTCTTTTAATACACAGTGTGTGTGTATGCGTGTCTGCGCTGTCGAAGCTCAGGGGCAACAATGCACGCCGTGCACTGAGAAGGAGAAAGCCGCTGTTGTGCGCCGTCAAGATCCAACAGCATGCAGATCGTCAGAGGAAAACAAGAACGTTTAAGTGGCGTGTAACTCGCAGCAAACTGCAGACAGACCATTGGCTCCGAAGAAATTTTCTGAATGAACTCCCGTATTTGCGCCGCTTAAATACCCGTATGTCCGGGGGCGGGACATGCAAATACTGGCTGCCAACTCTCATTGGCCTTTTTTCATAGATCAGAGGTGAATATCGGCGCTCAAGAGAGACCCCTAGTGTCGCTTCTCCGACACAACGTGGAGAGAGCGACAGAAGGGGAATGTATAATTATTATTTAATTACAGTTGTTACGTTGCAGATGTAATAGTTTTTTCCGTGTGTTTATTTATGTTGACTCGATGAATGTTTTGTGTTTGTCTCTGTTCTGTTTCCCTCTCTTCGCTGTTTGTCCCACTAATTGTCACCAGGTGTCATCAATGATGAGGAGTGGAAGCAGATTGGCTAATGGGTGGATGTGCCTGGTTTCTTAAGCAGGATGGCCAAGGAGAAGTCCCTCTTCTGCCCGATCCAGACATTTGTTGTAGTGTATATTGTGATCTCAAGTTGTAGAATGTAACCTGTGACTTCATTTGAACTTTGAGTATGGCTTGTTAATTTATTTTTATGGAAGTAGTAGAGAGCTGGATGCTGTTAGATTTATGTTTTTTGGACCGTAAGGGAGATGGGTAAGAACTGTGTAAGTTTCTTTTGATAGGTAAGAAAGATCCCTTTAAAATTGGAGTTATTTTGTTTGTTAATTTTTGCATATTCCCTCTCCTGATTCCCTTTACAAAATAAAAATAAGATTTATTTGTAAACTTGGTGTGTTTATTGTGGATAGCTGGAACGGGCCGGAATTGCGCCCACAAAACCCCCATATCACACGTCCATTTAAATCTAGCTTTTATTTTACCTGTATGTGTTGCACGCTTTGGAGTGCTCTGCTCTGTCATCAACCACACACACACACACACACACACACACACACACACATACCGACAGAGCGAGCAAACGTGATGATCACAATGCAGTGTTTTCAGTGTATGAGCAGCCGGCTTCACACATTGAATTTGAAGTGTGCAGCACACGCAGATTAAATATTTATTTCATTAAATCGTAGTCTTTTGTGTTTTAATAGACCTGTTTCAAAGACTGTGACACATTTACGCCTTATTTAGCAGCGTTCTGACCGTTGTAACTGTCTAAAATTTATGACTTAAATGTTTTTGTAGCCATCTACTGCCATCAAATCCAAAGAAAATGATATTTTTCACTATATTGATACTTAAACTATTTCGAGAGATGACATCAGATGAGCACAAATCTACATGCTTTGTTTATGACCGTAAACAAATGATGTTTCACAATGTGCGGCAGCCAACAGTAGCAAAATGAAACGTGTGTATTTGGCTATGTTCAGACTGCAGGCAAATCAGATTTTTCCTCAAAGCAGATCTTTTCAGGCAGACTGTCCGCACTATTAATTACAACTGATCAAATCAGATTTGCGCGTTCAGACAGAACCAACCTATCTGCATGGGTTGCTTTGGTACCCACGTGACGATGCTTTCAAAACTGATGCGGGAAAAATGGAGGTGCATCATCTCGCTCCCCAAATAAGCGCCCGGTCCAGTCGCAGAGCAGAACTCCTCCGTCGCACAAGAAAAACTTGGTGACTGAGGAGACTGGTAAATATTGTGATGTTCCATGCTGCAGTCACTGATTTGTGACGTCATCATTGTGTGTCATGTAAAGAGTGATGCAAATGACCATTTGAAATCCGATTTGAGCAGCCAGAGTGTCCGGACGCATCTGAAAAATATCTGATTTCAATCGCATTTGAAACCACCTCTCGATGTGGTCGAATCTGATTCTGATCCACACTATCAAAAACTCATCTGGATAAATATTTTTTGTGGCAGTCTGAACAAGGCCTTTGACACCTGTCCCGAGTCCCGATCATTACCATGTTTTTGAACATGGTTGGGGTTAGGTTAACCCTTTTTTACTTATTTTATTACACTAAAATATTTTCCAGGACATACATATAGGCTTTTTTCAAATTTTCCATGATGTTTCCATTGCAAAATTCCAGGTTTTCCAGGATGCTTGGGAACCCTGTACTCTGTAAGATAAATATTTGTCCTTAATATCAGCCTATTGAAATCTATCCACACCTTTAGTAAGGAATATCAGTGATAAATGAGATTGTTCGCAAGAAATTTGTTTGTCTGAATTTGCTTATTTCAAATAAAGTATTCTATCTTCTGATCCGTTTAAAGTGAAACCATAAAACTGACCAAGAATCAGTATTCAACGGATATATGAAGTTTGTATGGGAAATAAGGCCGATGTTTAATGACGTGCAGCCTATTATCCTGTTCCAGTGAAATGACTCACATTCCCACAATTCATCCCAAAGGACCTTCGACTATCCAGTAGGGCAGAGTACATTTCTGGAAGTCTTTCTGCATGTTGCATTTAGTAGAAACTGCTGTAACAGGGTGGTCTGATTCTGCCCACAGACTAATAAATATGGCATGCTTCTTTATGCCAAAACAGTAATAGCAATTTATAGGCAGGGAAATATAAATACTGCAGACAATTATTCTGATAAGCGTCAAGATTCATACTGTATTTCAAGTCTATTATGACAAACTGGGATAATCTGAATTCAAAATTCTCTCTGTGTGAATGCGAGGAATTTGAGATGGGATGTAGTAACTCAAGTTCACCTGAGGACCTGAGACAGTGTATGACCCTACGGTTGTCCTAAAACCACCTTCTCCTGGTCAGAAGAGTCCAGTATTCAGGAAGAGGAAACATGATAATTAACAAGTGTTTTCTCTAGCAGTGGGATTTGATGTTGTTTTCAGATACCAAGTTTTAAACTCTCTTGAGGTTATTTTTCATAAATGTCAGGTGACATTTTGTATTGGGGCAAGCTGTCACGTGTTTTAAATTATTTGTACAATTTATTAATTACAATGTCACAAAAGGCCAACATGTTTTCAATCATCTGTACTCTATCTTTTTTTTTTCTTCCTGGACAATGACAGTGAAGCATTTTTAATAGATTTGTGTAGCCAAAAATGTGAGGTATGTACAGACTTTCAGAAAAAAACCTATACCTTGATAAATAAATGATCACTGGAGTAAAATGTGTGACATACAGCCCTGGCCTCACCTATATTGTATGCTATAGGAGCTTTGATTCATGTAGATTTGTTTCTGCCAGTCAGTTATCTGCACCGATAGGTACAGTTGAAGTCAGAAGTTTACCTACACTTAGGTTGAAGTCATTAAGACTCATTTTTTAACAACTCCACAGACTTCATATTAGCAAACTATAGTTTTGGCAAGTCATTTAGGACATCAACATTGTGCATGACATGATAAATGTTTCCAACAATTGTTTACAGGTTGTTTCACTTTTAATTGACTATATCCAGCGGGTCAGAAGTTTACATGCACTAAGTTAACTGTGCCTTTAAGCAGCTTGGCAAATTCCAGAAAATGATGTCAAGACTTCAGACAATTAGCCAATCAGCTGCTGATAGGAGGTGTATTGAACTGGAGGTGTACCTGTGGATGTATTTTAAGGCCTACCTTCAATCTCGGTGCCTCTTTGCTTGACATCATGGGAAAATCAAAAGAAATCAGCCAAGACCTCAGAAAAAACTGTGGACTTCCACAATTCTGATTCATTCTTGGGAGCAATTTCCAAATGCCTGAAGGTACCACATTCATCTGTACAAACAATAGTACACAAGTATAAACACTATGGGACTACACAGACATCATATCGCTCAGTTGAAAAGTGCAAATCAATACCAGAACAACAGTAAAGGACCTTTTGAAGATGCTGGAGGAAACAGGTAGACAAGTATCTATATCCACAGTAAAACAAGTCCTGTATCGATAAATCTTGAAAGGCTGCTCAGCAAGGAAGAAGCCACTGCTCCAAAACTGCCAAAAAAAAAAAAGCCAGACTACAGTGCACATGGGGACAAAGATCTTTTTTTTTGGGTGGGGGGGACTTCCTCTGGTCTGATGAAAAAAAATTGAACTTTTTGGCCATAATGACCATGGAGGAAAAACAGCGAGACTTGCAAGCCGAAGAACACCATCCCAAACGTGAAGCATGGGGGTGGCAGGATCATGTTGTGGGGTGCTTTGCTGCAGGAGGGACTGGTGCACTTCACAAAATAGATGGGATCATGAGGAAGGAAAATTATGTGGATATATTGAAGCAAAATCTCAAGACATCAGCCATGAATTTATATAGCTCGTCACAAATGGGTCTTCCAAATGAACAAATTACCCCAAGCATACCTCCAAAGATGTGGTAAAATGGCTTAAGGACAACAAAGTCAATTTATTGGAGTGGTCATCATAAACCCCTGACCTCAATCTGATAGAAACTTTGTAGGCAGAACTGAAAAAGCATGTGCGAGCAAGGAGGCCTACAAACCTGACTCAGTTGTACCAGTTCTGTCCAGAGGAATGGGCCAAAATTCCAGCAACTTATTGTGAGAAGCTTGTGGAAGGCTACTCAAAACATTTGACCCAAGTTAAACAATTTAAAGGCAATGCTACCAAATACTAACAAAGTGTATGTAAACTTCTGACCCACTGGGAATGTGATGAAAGAAATAAAAGCTGAAATAAATCATTATCTCTACTATTATTCTGACATTTCACAGTTTCACAGTTAGGATCACTTAATATAATTTAAAATAAAATAGTGATCCTAACTGATTTGAGACAGGGAATTCTTTCTATTAAATGTATTTGGCTAAGGTGTATGTAAACTTCTGACTTCAACTGTACAAGTTACCTCAAGCCAGTGTGTGTTTAAGTGCGCCCTCTGCTGGCATTCACTATAAATACAGAACAAAATAAAATTAGATTTCTTAATATAGTGATATTCATATGTGTAAATTAAAATTATAAATACAGTGGAGCCCCAAAGTATAAGAAATCTATGAAACAGATTTCTATTTTCTATTTAATACAAATTTTTTAGTTACAAATTAAATTATCAGCATAACAATTTGAGTGAAAATGTTGAAATGAAAATGTACATGAATGTCAGAATTATGCATGTCCCTTTTTTAGCTTTTTGTTTTAAAATGGTCCAACTATAAAATTCTGTTTACTTCCAGGTTTCAATGGACACAACTGTACAGTATATGTCCTATACAATATAATATCACACCTATAGCCTACATACAATTGCAAAAAAGCAATTTTACAATTGAAAATTATTTTCTTTAATTGCATTATTTATTTATAGCATAAAATATGTGTAAAACATTTGATATTACCTATTCAAATCACTATTCATTTGCCATGATGTTAATTGAACTATACAAAACTAGTGTTTTGAATATTACTGTAACATAAAGTTTTGTACTTGATCTAACCCTTCAAATTAGTTTTGTTGGTTTAACATAATGTATTAAGGTTTATTTAGTAATAATAAATGATCATTTTTGCCTTGAATCACACCAGTTAATTTAGATGTTACCATACGAAGCACGTTTTTAGGTTAACATTTGTAATAATAATTATTGATATAATTTATATTAATATTCTATAATGTGCATAAGATTATAATATACCTACATTTGTGCTAACATAGCTCAGAAACTGAATATAGCATTAATATGCATAAATCCACACTCATCTACTGATGTCAAATATCTCGATTCAGTTTTAGCCCTTGAAAATAGAAGCAGCCATCAGTCATATGAAATAAAGATCTGCCTTGTTCCTAATCTGTGAGATTATCGCACAGCCAGCGAATGTAAGCAAACACTCTGGACATTAATGTAATGATAACCATGTGCTCATGCCCGTTCCCACCAGCGTTTGGGTCAGGAGAAAGCGCTGTAGTAGGGCCGCGTCTAATCTAGTGCCACACGAGTTGGTGGACTTATTGTTCTAACCGAGGTTGTTCAAATCTCCATGTTTCAGTGAAAACAGGCCTTCCTAGTGGAGATAGTGCCGCCCTCCGCCATAAACCATGCTAGAGCCCCCGTAAGCCTCGCTTAATGGAAGGACAATATTAGCGCAAGCTCGGTGTTGTGTCTTTTTCGATTTTAACATTTTACAATAACTGTCCTCCGAGGAGCTATTCGGGGTTAATATGACAGTATTACATTCTGTGCCGTTTTTTTACCCAGTAAAAGCCCTTATTCAGTTCGTAGGTGAAAATCGTGAGGGCAAATGTGACTTCAGTTTTCAGTACTGACCCTCATCTGGATGTCTGATGTTTAGTGTTGGAGGAGGGGAGGCTCTCTGTTTATAGCTATTCTCAACACTGTTGCTCGCTTGTAATTTCGAAAAGTTTTTTTCCCTGCAAGATTAATTTCTCCCTCTGTTACACAATCTCTACATTAGAAAGCATGTACATAGTGTGTAGGGTCCAATGGGGCTAATAGCTTTTTTCTAATCACAAAGTGTATCAAGTGTATTTTTGGTTAATTAAAAATTCATGGGGAAACATATGTGTGAATATAATTAATAACAAAATAATAATAAAAAAGCATGTGGTGAGGGGGCCTTATACCCCTCACTTGAGTAACTCTCATCCCAATTCATTACATTTCAACAGAGCATTTATGTTATGTAAAAGAAAAACAACATCTTTATAGTTCTTCAATGTGTCAATTTTATGAGTATGGAGCAATAGTTATGAAAGCCAATATATATGTTAGCTACAAAGAGCCCCACTGGATTCTAGATTTTCAACAGCAAACTTTCTCAAGCTAAAATGAACCTAATAAGGAAGTGGCTTGTAAACACATAGTTGCCTCAAGTCATTTGCCAGCTCCAGTTTCAAGGCATTATTTGGTCTCATAACACCTCTTGTATAAGATTACTTCGCTCACATGTCTACATTTTACAGTAGTAAAAAAAGATGTGACTCAAAACTACTGGTTAAGGTAATATCTTTTACTATATTTGTATTTGGAGATCAATACCTGACATAATCCCATCAAGAAAATGTCATGGTCATATTTAACCCCATATAAATGCAAAAATATATGTATATATTAATTGTATTATCTTAACCAGTAGTTTTCTCTCTCTCTCTCTCTCTCTCTCTCTCTCTCTCTATATATATATATATATATATGTATTTACTTATTAGCATGAAGAAAATTAAGCCTACATTTAGTACTGGTAAGATTGCATTGACACTTAAGCACATTTTACCTCCCAATCCTCATTACAGTGAGTACGTTAAGTCAGTTTACTTTTACTAGTCCCAGTGTATTCAGTGTTTGAATCAACAGCATTTTGGCACAATTTTTATTACCAAAAAATGTATTTCGACTTGTCCTTCCTTTTCTTTACAAAAAGAAAAAATGTAGGAAATAGTGATGCACTTAGAACAGAAGTGAATTGTGCCAATCTGTAAACATTAAAACACACAAAAGTATAAACACAAGACTTAAACCATATGCGTGTCAGTGTGACAAAATAACTAACAAAAATGAGCTAACCATTTCTGTGTAAAGTTATATCCAATTTGACAACTTCGTTGCCATGACAACAATTGGTTATTTGAGCTGTAAAGAAATATTAAAAGAATTATATATAAATAAATATGAATATAAACAAGAATACTACAGATTAGTGCTCTCAGTCTATTCAAATTTGTAATTGTGATTAATCACATATTTTTAGGTAGATTTCGAAAATCGAACATTTGCAAAACGCTGAAATTTGACACTATATATATATATATATATATATATATAATGTATATATGTACACTTCTTTTCCTGTCAAAATGCATTATTTCCATCTTAGGAAAGAAAACAAAACAATATCTGTAACAATATAAAGCTTTATTAACATTTTCCAAACAAAGCCTTCCACAGTATAAAGATAGAAAAGCACTAAAATAGCACCAATTCAAGTAACATTAAACATTTCCCAAAGTATAAGGTTGCACATTCATTGCAATAGTCCATTTTTGGTAGGGATTTTTGGGGAATTGTGTGTGCATCTGAAGTAATTATACAGTTCAAACGGGGTAAACAGTCCCGTGTTTTCGTGGCTACCTTTTCTCTGTAACTGCGGTACCGTCGTCTTTCCTCACATTAATGTTATTAACGGCATTAGTGATGCTGAGTGCCAATGCAGTGACATGGTCAGAGATGGTGTGTATTTAATGAATGTAGTACGGAGCAGAGACAACATAGCCATTACAGCAGAGTATTGAGCTCGGAAAGACCACGAGGCAACAGTGAAACCATTTCAAGCATTGGGAAATCTTCAGCACAAAAGCTCATCTGAATCGGGTAAACAATGTTTGTGATGTTTGTGGTAAGGTAAACATGTGGGGCCCTGTCGGTTTTATTCGAGAATACCCAGAGAAATTAGATAATAGTGTGATAAAAATACTATCAATGTGTGAATAAAGAGTTGACTATGATTAGCAAAATGACGGTTGTCATTTTAAAATCTGAAATATAGCTTCATTTGAATGTCACATAGTTTGTGAAATGGGGGTGCGGGCAGGGGAAGGAGGCCGGGGTGTTTAAGGGAAGAGGACCCCCCAAGAGCTCTGACTCAATTCGAACATTGGGTTTAGGAAAGCCTGTAAGTGCCACAGAATTCCAGTAATATTCACCTGTGCTCTCTATCTGTTTGTGAATCTCTCATATTTTATTCATAGATTAAGCCATGCATTAACACTAAACCACAAAAGACTTATCATCTCATATCTACACTAATCCCATCCTCTCAAGACAGGAAAATCAGCCTTAAAAGAAGAGCAGGATCAATAAAGCTTACAGATTTTTCAAGATAAAAACACAACGCTTCAAATTTGTCCAGGAATTACTAGGGATTTAGATTTCAGTCAGTGGTTTATAATGACCAATTATCCCCAAATATACAGTAACTGACAACTAGTATGTAATCACATTACAAATATCAAGTCCTTGTAATTTAAATACATTACATTTTAAAATGTTTGTAATCAGATTACTGTTAATGTTGAATTACGTCATACAATCAGTCAACAGCAATAACTACTGCTGCTGAGGATGAGGTATGGGTAGGTTAAGGTTAGGGTTTAGACTGGAGTTAATACATTTACATTTATGCATTTGGCAGACACTTTTATCCAAAGTGACTTACAGTGCACTTATTACAGGGACAATCCCCCCGGAGCAACCTGGAGTTAAGTGCCTTACTCAAGGACACAATGGTGGTGGCTGTGGGGATCAAACCAGCAAGCTTCTGATTAACAGTTATTGCTTTAGCCCACTACGCCACCACCACTCCTCCACATTTAAATTGAATGCGTAGATTTTCAAGAAAATGTTCACTGGGTAATCCAGAAGTAATTAAAAACTAATCAAATTAGACTACTGGGCTACATTTCAGAAGTAATTTACTCAGTACTGCCTAAATCAGAGGAAAAAAAAATATCTGGCAGGGTTAGCTTGAAGAAACTATAGAAGTTTACAGGAATGTAGAGAAAAGTTATGAGATATGAGTAGGCAATTAAAAAAACGCATTGGAATGTAGAAAAGCCCTTGGACTTTCATTTTGAAGGTGTTAGCTTTAAACATGTTTAAATATAAGATGAACCAGCTGTAATCTGAGAATTTCTTGGAGATTACCATGTTAGATCCCCAGGAATTTACCACTTTGACTTTGTGATCAAAAGCAACAGGTAAATGTTGTACGACACTATCATAGCCGACATGAATCCTAAAACAATCCGTTCCAGTCTGAATCTGTAGAGACCAGACAGGTAAGAGGTAAGACTACAAGGACCTCAACACTGTGTAAATATTTATTCAGGTGGAGCACCGCTTGCTGCCGTCAGACTATCAAGGCCACGTTCACATGAGCTTTTACTCGCAACTAGAGACCTAAAATCTCGCTCCCGGCTCCCATAAAACCATGAGGTCATTAGTTGTGTTGTTTATTGAACGTCACCACATAACATCTTCACCCAAATAGCCGTGCGGGTCCCTGAGGTCATTATGCTAAGTGTAGTGTTTATGCTAACTAACTAGCCCCTTGATGTTCAGTCACTTACAGCAGTCATGAATCGACTAGTCTTTTGAGGTAAGCACCAATCAAGTCCCCTATAACTTTCATCAACTTATTGGACCAACCACTTCACACCACAGAAGTTCCCCAGTTCCCAGGTAACCGCCTTGCCTTGCTTATCAAAGTGCCCCTTGTCTTGAACTCGCAATTATTTAAGATAAACATACACGCTGTGCCTTGGTGGTCCAATGTGTGGCTGTACTATCTACGATACGCCGTTCCCAGAACAAGGGGAAATGCGATGCAAATGCTTCATTTAAAAAGAATGGGCAAACCTTGTCAAGGGAGTTAAAAAAGCTGCAAACTGAAATCGTATTATAAGTGCATACGTAGAAATGCTAAGTATTTATAAGCATGGTCAGTAGATTGCTGTTTCAGCTGAGAATCAGTAGTTTTCTCTCATCTGTTTGAAGAGCTCAACATTAAGAATCCATTAAGCTGCTGTAAGCCATCTACAGTTATTCCATACACATCATCCCTTCAATCATAACACAAGAGATAGAAAGCCATCGTTCTTTCCACTTACTTATTTTAGCTTTTTATCTCCCTTCTCTCATTTTTGTACAAAAAAACAATGGAGCTCTACAGTGTAATATCGCAAACCTGTGTAAGCATCACAGAAAAATGCAAGTTAAAACCTAGTGTTATTTGATTTACATTCTGAGGTCACAGGTGTGACACAAGTTAGTCCAACACATTGTGAGCCTAAAGTCTTCACTCTCTGCTTTACAGTAGAAGGGAATAGCTAAATTAATGCAACGCTTTCAGTTGAGTGACAGTACAAGTGGCTGTTGTTTTTAAAATACAGTAACTCTTCTTATTAGTAGCGGTATAGCATGACAATATGCTACATTTTCATTGGCATTCAGTCCATTTCAGTTAGCATTGTTTGTATACAATATTCGATACATTTTGGTGAATTGGTTTATTCCATAGTTCATAGTTCATAATGGTGATATATTATAGTTGGGTTTTTAGTTTTGTTTGATGCAGTGGTTCGAAGAGCTTGTCAGGGTAAACCATCAGGAACATTTTGTACCTGCTGTATAACACCTTCATACTGTCCACTGTCATTGGTCAATGTCATCAATGGGTGTGACCTGGAGCTCCGCCTACTTTTAGGCAGACATATTTTTCCGGTTCATTTCTTTACTCAGTCCAGATCAGTCAACATGAGCACACAGGAGTGCAGAGACCCCTTACAAAAATCAAGAGTTCTGGCAAACTTGCCACTCATTATTTCCATATGCAAATGAGTGCTAACTCTTCATCGTCGCCAAAGGTTTGTTGCGGGTCTGCCACTAAGAACTGCAAAATTCTGGCAAACATTTGCAGCGAATCGCAAGCTCATTTGCATGTGAAAACAATGAGTGGAAAATGTGCTGCAAGCTTACAGCCATTTTGTCAGGACTCTAGATTTTTTTGTAAGGCTTGCCACCCTTTTAATCACCCATTTTTTGCCATAATATCGATTTCTATCTTTGAAAAACAAATATAAATATTCCTTTTATACAATTCATCATAAAATACAATGACAGAGGGCACCGGTGCTCATGACCACTTATTTGTGTTAGCGTTAGCATTAGCATTAGCAGCATGTAAATGACAAATGACACATTATCTCCTGTATATAACTTTAAATCATCATCGAGTGGTTAAAATGGCTTCTTATGTATATTATACTCATACTGTACAATGAGACATGTAGTGTTTGATTACACATTTATTGTCTTGTTAGTTGATGTTTTCCATGTAGTCTGTTGACAGGAATTTTTGAATGTTCACATACAGTCTACATTTGCTCAGCTGTTTCAACCCTCTTTCTAGCACTGAACAAAGAATAAAGAACTTCACAGTGAGTATATCAGAGGCTCGCCTACTTTAAAGTATGAGTGGCTTGTAGCTTGGCAAGTGACAGTTTCAAAGTAGCTTCCAAAACACTGGAGCATAAGCAATGCTTGACGTTAGTTCGATTAATTCTTGGCAAACCTGATATTTTTACTATTAACTTGGTCAACAAAACATGTAGCTTCTATGTTGGGATTCTTGCAAACAGAATTCAGAGAATATGGATGCTTGTTTGCTGCCGTTACCATCACATGTTCTCTCATTCCTGTCAGAGGAAGGCCTTTGCCTTTGGGGTGGTGATGATGGTGATGGGGTTGTTCTAGCAAATCCATTTCCTGTCCTCCACACCCACACTAATTAGATATTTGGGTGGCCCTGTTTATTGACTTTGCCGAAGAACGGTGGATTATATTAACATTTGCACACCGCGTTCTCAGCAGTGCAGCATTACTGGGCCTTTCCCCAGAGAGCTGGCCGAGACGTGAGGGAACCATGTGAGTCGGCCTCCGTTGCTGGGAGCTAAGGCTGCCACTTTGCTCTGTTCGACAAAAGATTGTAGAGTTCAATTTCCTGAAAACATTATTTGCATTGTATGATCAGAATATAAGAACAAAGCAGAACACAGCTTTGTGTGGTCAAAATTCAAACGCCAGAATATTTTCAAGCATACAATATCATAGTACCTTTTTATTATCATTCCTAAAAGGCAAATGTTTTGTAAAAGAGATAAAAATGGATATTCATCAGTTATATCCTCTTAAAAAAACAATTCATAAACAGATTAAACATTGTCAACACCAACAAGCATGGATTATGAAATATGATTTACAGAGCATTTAGACTGCTTTTGAAAATCGGCACAGCCTTTATTTTTTGTACTTTAAATCAATAAATAAAATTGGAAACATTTATTTAAAAAAAAAAAATAATACATACATTTTGCAATGCAATTTGCCAACCAAATTAGAGCATGTATTATGACAACTGAATTAGCTTTGATGTCAAAATTATGATATAAAAAGATTTTCAAATTGTAAATGTACTGACTGTTTCTTCTTTAGTCCATGTTTGTATGTTTCTGTACACTGCAAGCTACTGTCTAATTTCCTCAAAGCTCCACAAAGAAAAAACGATTTGTTTCATTTTTTAATGGAATGAAGATTAAAACCAAAATCAGTACAGCATCTACAATATTTTATTAAACTAAAACAACAGCAACACTTTCATTAGACCAGTGTATATCGATATTAGTATCAGTGTAGAAATGTATTTGTACATAAAGCATGTATCTTAAATAAGAAATGGCAATGGGAAACATCAAGTGCTATTTACACTATTTTTGCATTTGTAACTCACCTAAACCTTGTAACAACTCAATAAAATTGTGTTATTATATCATTTGGCATTTCAAAAAGCATTGCTAGCACATTATTTGTAATATTAACAATTTGCAGGTGAACAAAGATAGAAAAAAATAAGCTTTTTATTTGTTTATATAAATCAATTTTATATGCCAGTACATGTGACATACCAAAATGTTGCTTATTTAAACTGACTACTGCTAAACATATAACAAAAGTACATATTACGCAGTACATATTACGGTATGCTCATTGCAATATACAGTATTTACATTTAGATATGCACATTACAATAGAGGAGAACTGAGAGTGTTACAAATTAGTTTAAAAATGGACGCTAGTACAAAGAGTGTTTTTGCAACAACCTGGACGTTTGACATTTTGTGCATGAATTTATTGTGGCAATCAAATTAATTTACTCTTTAAAAGAATTATGCCATCCCCACTTTGTCTTTGTGGGTCCATTAGAAGTACATTGAAAAATACTAACACAATGCCGTCTTGTTTTGTTGGAGAAAAACTTATGGAAATATACAAATAAAAACAAGAGGATCTGCTGAAACAGATACCCTTCTGTCAATTGACAAGATTTCAGATCAAATTAAAAGACAAATGTAAAATTATACTCTCTTACCTCACATCTGGTTTTGTCCCGTAAAACCTCTACAGTGTCTTCCAACTAATGGTGTTTCAACTCACCCCGTGTTACACTCCCCAGCAGTCTTCCATATACACATTACCAAGTACAGTTTATACAATGGAAGATAGAAATTAAAACAGTGTTTAAAGCGTGTATTCAAAATGTGCACAATTTATGTGAATGTGCAGAGCCACGCTACTTTTCCTCCACTCTAGCTGTCGAAATATCTATAAAGTAGTGTAGACTGAGAACAGTTGTAAAGCTTTTTGCTTTTTGTTTTTCACATGAGATGCATTTATATGTCTACCATTAAAATACATATCAAAAACCTACTTAAATGATTATTATTTTCCACAATTAGTCTTTGAAGCCTTATGCCAGGAACTGTTGTAAAACACACGTGTAATGTGCTAAATAAGACATTAGGTCTACAGTTTAAAAACTTAAGTCAAATATACTGACAAAATTCAACCCAGTCCCAAGACAAGTTATCAAAATCTTACAAGACGACTAAATCAGAAGAAATCAATCGAGTTGGCTCATACAAAAACAAACTATTCGAAAACCAACAAAGAGTGTTATTACGGTTTATCCGAAGTTTAAACTCGATTCCAAACTGAAACATAAAGTCTAGCACTGTATCCAAACCCTAAAGATAACCCTGATATTTTTAGGGAAACACTTTTGTGTACATCAGAATAAAGAAAACGAGATGAGGGAATCGTATTACAGGTTAATGACATCCATCAGTCATTTGAATTGCATAAATAAATGTTGAACGACTAACCAAATTTGTTTACAGACTTTTCCTTAAAATATAATATTGGACATCACATCTAAAATGTGATGCCTGCATTGTATCAATTAATAAATCTGTTTGTTGATTGGTTGGTCTCTATGGTAATAAAAGTTGTACAAACCAAGTCATTCATACGACTTATTACAATTCGTCATGAGACTATGTTGAACAGTCCAATGATACACTAAGTTTACATCCACTTTAATGGACATAGATCACAATGCCATTTTCAAGTGTTTCCCAAAAGTTGCTCGTCCACACTGAAACACACACAAACTCTTAAATCCCCTTCCTGCGCATTGGGGGGTTGATTTTCCATGTGTGGTCTGAAACGCAATGGTCCTCGTGTTCCATAGCTGGACAGCAATTCAGAGTAAACTTCCCGTCACCTTTGAAGGAAATGTTGTGAAGGTTGTACAAAGTAACATTTATCTTCAAGAATATTTTCAAAGTGAATATCAGGCACAACAATGCTGCTACAACATGGGCCGCCATCTTAAATGTTTGGGGTTAAATGGTTAAACAAATACATCAACGTTTTCTAATATAGCTCCATTTTCTCAATCCACACTACAACGTGAAGACGGCATTTAAAATTGTATCCACTTAAAAGAGTGTTTTCGAAAAGCTCTCCCAACAAAAATCAAGATTCCATGGCCAATTTTACTGCAAACTTGCCACAAATTTGTCACTGATTATTTTCACATGTAAATGACAATTGTCCATTGATGCCAAAGGTTTGCTCCAGGTTCACCACTACGGTGAAGAGCTGCAATCTTGACAAACATTTGCAATGAAAAAATAACGAGTGGCGAATTTGCCATGAACTCTCGATTTTTTAGGACCCGTTTTCGCCCTCTCAAAAACGCCATCTCAGTGTGGACGGAAGGCCAAATCCTGGAGAAAAATTTGCGTTTTCAAACGAAATTGCATTAGTGTGGATGTGCACTTAAAATAACACAAATAAAAAGTGTGTTGTTGATTTTTTTATATAATTGTGTTTATGTGGCCCCATTTCATTTTATCTGTATGAACTATAATCATACATGAACATTTAACTGATTATCTCATAAAGGAATTTAAGAACATATTATAAGAATTACACATTGATCCAAAAGTCCCTCGCTAACCACCTAACAAGACACGCACACGCACACACATTACTATAGTACTAAATAATGCTGAATCACGCCGTTGAGTTCGCAAATGTTATCTTGAGCTCTGTCTATTCTGTTCTTTGTTTATATGTTTAAAGAAAGTAATAATCATGTAATTGCATTGATGGCAAGAGTGCATCTTCACAGATTAAATGTGTGTTTGAGTGAATGAAGTATTTCCCTGTGCCTCTGTGGAGACATTTGTTTACACACAGTTCAATGTGTGTGTGTGTGATGTATGAGGTTGCTCTCTCAGGAGCGGCTGTAGGATGTCAGAGTCAGGCCTCCTTAAAGTAAACACTCTCTCTCTTTCTCTGTCTCCCTCTTTCTGTCTCTCTCTCTCATTCTCCCAGTCTGTCAGCTGCAGACCACACAGTCAGACCACACAGAGTCTGGGTCGGCCCCGGACCCTCGCACGCAACACAAACCCAGTACTGTCAATCGCTCACTCACTCCAGAGGGCATGTTTCATTATATGCACTCACACTAGTGTTCGCCATGAATCTGTGTTTATATCAAATATTGCGCCAATTGTATTTTGTTTATATTGATTATAGTTCAAAGAAGTATTTAATGCATTTCTCATGAGAATGTAAATCTGCACATGAGTTTGTCATTTGGTCCCAAGGTGTTTTTTTGGCCCAAAAAAATGGTGTACTAAATTCCTAAAAGGAAATATTTTGTTCCGCCCGTTATGTATTCTTCGTTGGTTACAAGGTGTTTTGAGATATTTATTTGACTTGATATTTTAACGAAATACTTTTTCAGTGTTGAGCAATCTTTAGTTATATTTGCTATCCCGGGGTGCGTTTCCCAAAAGCATCGTAAGCCAACTATGGGTGCAAGTTCCATCGTTAGCAACATATATCAATGGTTTGGTGTTTCCCGAATCCGTAGTTCAAACGAAAATTCTCAAACAATATCGCAAATTTGTGTGGTCGGAACAACAGATCTTTACTTGTGTTTTGAAGCATAGTTTCTTGTTAGTTTAATCCATATACACCGATCAGCCACAACATTAAAGCCACCTGCCAAATATTGTTTTGTGTAAAAATCCCAGGAGATCAGCAGTTACAGAAATACTCAAACCAGCCCCTCTAGCACCAACAATCATTCATGCGATTATCAAATCAACCAATCATGTGGCAGAAGTGCAGTGCAAACAATCATGCAGATATGGGTCAGGAGCTTCAGTAATTGTTTACAACAACCATCAGAATGGGGATTAAATGTGATCTCAGTTATTTGGACTGTGGCATGAGTGTTGGTGCCAGACGGGCTGGTTTGAGTATTTCTGGGATTTTCACACACAACAGTCTCTAGAATTCTCTCAGAATGATGCCAAAAACAAAAATCATCCAGTGAGCGGCAGTTCTGTGTATGGAAATGTCTTGTTGATGACAGAGGTCAACAGAGAATGGCCAGAATGGTTCAAACTGATAAAGTCTACAGTAACTCAGATAACCATTCTGTACAATTGTGATGAGAAGAATAGCATCTTAGAATGCTATTCTGAGATGTGGGTTGGCGCTGTTTTTGCAGCACGAGGGGGATCTACACAATATTAGGCAGGTTTTAGTGTTTTGGCTGATCGGTGTATATCTTTCATTCTGTCAACACTTTGACCACGTTTACATCCATTTAAGAAAATGGCTTTTAAAATGGGTTCTGCAGAAAAACACTGTTCTCAAACGTAACGTATCAATGCAGCTGTTTAAGGAATTGAAGGCCATTCCAGTTTTTATGTATTTATGTTAACGCATAAGTGGCGTTTGAAGAGTGTGCATGTGCGTCAGGGGAACCCCATGTAGAGGGAAACTCATCTATTGCAGCATATGTATCTACACAGTACGTCACTTTCCTGTCTTCATCAGCTTTCTCAAAATAAACAGCTTTTTGGTGCACGTGTAAATGAGCATTTATAATTTAATATGCACGAAAGTTATTGCTCCACCCCCCAAGTAGCGTCATTAATGACAGCTCTATATTGTTGAACCAACTTGGTTCGAACGATGGATGTGCGACATTTTCTACAGTTTTGGAAAACAGTTGTGACTAGCTTGTTAATTTCTACAACGATGCAATGTACTATGGTGGTTATGCTGTGAGTTACGTCGTTCCACAGGAAACAGACCCCAGATTAGGGTCGGGTGTAATCTGATTACAAATTAATTAGTTACTTTAATTGCTTTCTAGTCAAAAAGATGTGTAATTCATTACATTTTAAATTCTTCTAATCAGATAAGAGTTACTGACTTCTTAATTTAATTTTAAGTTTATTTCTTGGGTTATAAATGTTTTGAAAATAATATTATGTATGTAAAATACATTTAAAATAATAATTAATATGGGCATATGTACGCCTGTTTGCATTTTTATGACAGCTGAAGGGTGTGTGACAATGAACAATGAGGAAATATTGACAATATGTTGAATTTGTTGGGTGATTTTTTGACTAAGCTGATTTTACTCATGTAAACGCATTCAGTAGCCAATAGTCAATTGATCAGTTCTCATTGCAAAACTGTACCATTCCTACGGTGTGAAAGGTTTACATTGGAGCCAGTGTGCTATGGAGGATGATCGCATGTTCAAATTTTTAGGGCTCCTGTTTTTATTCTGTTAATACACAGAAATGTAAGCGCAGTGTAGTTCTAGCGGGAAGGCTGTACATCATCACATCATTAGCTGGGTAATTCCCAGCCAATCACATGTAAGTCATTGCTTTATAAATCTACTCACAATCTATCACATTGCTGTTTCAGTGTGCTAACACGGCAACCTCCACCACCCCACCACCACCAGTTGAGTCCCGTCCTTCCCGGGGGTAGACTCTTCGCCCCTGCCTCCTATCTCTGGCAGGATATATCTTCTTCGGACCGTCAGACGGGGCCTACGCCAAAGAGAGACATTACTTTTCTGTATTATATTCAGCAAATAAATGTAATCTTAAATCTCACTCAAGTCTACAAGTCTTCCTGATAGAAAAGACACCGCTCATGTCACAAAAAGAAAAGAAAAGAGAAAAAGGCAAGAGGTTTGTCATCATGAGGGCTCACGCATGCCACCAGTCATGAACATGCAGAAAGGTAAAAGTTCCCAGACTTGCTAAAAATGATATTTATTGACAAAATATTTGATAAGAATTATATGAAAATAGTATATGAGAATATATTGATACATTTCAAGTTTTAATGAGCTCGTAATCTGCTTAACTGACACAAATGGTGTGTAAATTTTTTTATGTATGCTACAATACTAGTTAAACCATCATCAAAATATCATGGAGATACACTAAACATACACTATTTTTAATTCACTTTTATTAGCTTCAGCCAAACTTGGCAAGCTAGAAACAAGCACTACAAGCTACCTTGGCATTGGCAAATTGACAATTGTTAGTCACCACATACTAAAGCCCTTCAACCAGCAGGTTGAGTACGGTTAGCTAACCGTGTTTAGAATTCTGGGCTGAGAATTGGCTAATGATTCTTTTCTATCTATGATTCATGCTTGTTTGTCTGTGTATATTTCGGTTCGAGTGCTAAAAAACTGACCCCGAGACTTAAAATATGCTGGTTTTAAAGATTTGATGGACACATTTGTTTATTTCTTCCTTTGGTTGTTTGCATTCTTGCTCTCCTTTAATAAAGACACAAACTCTGAGTATATACTATAGTATTTAAAAGCCAAAGTTGAGGAAATGAATTCCATAATTGCCTTTAGTTCATTGACGATGATTAGAACATGTTGTTAAACACATCTATAACATCAAATGACTTTAAATGTTGAAAGTTGTATCTTCAAGTAATGAAGTCATTTCTCCAATTATTTGTGAAGTCGCGTGTAATGAATGAGTGATACACTTTATAAACACACACTCAAATGAACAGGACCGCATACTGACTGCTTAGTTTCATCATGAAGTGTAGAGAGTATGATTTCAGAGAAAAAACTTTTTTTTGTGGTGAAATAAACATAGCAGAAAAGATTAGTTTCTACATTGAATAAGTTTTAGTGCAAACTTGAAAATATCAAGTAAATTTTACATTTGTGCTCTATTCAAACATGTAAATATAAATGCCCTAGTTCACAAGTAAATACTATTTATGATTGTTTGTCATCTTTGCAGTGTGTTATCATGTATCAATCCTTAAATTAATAATTTGAGTAAATTTCACTGGTGTTGTCGGGCTTGAATAATTAATGAGCTTGCATGGTTTCACTGTTTGCAAGTTGATTTACACCATTTGTATTGTTGCTTTTGTTGTTTGTAAGTTTGAAGTTTATATTCTACTTAAAATTACCCATTCGTGATCAAAAATTAATAAATAATAAATCTGTTGATTGTTACCGTCATCGTGTTTTGTGCATCGTGTCCAGGTCTGCATGCTTAATTCAGTGCTACAATGCTTGAGTAAAATATACAAATAAAGAGTCAGTAAAATGTACTTGAACAAAATGTAATTTACTTCTAATAAAAGCCACCAAGAATTGTACATAGCCTTAACTTGAAAATATGGTATTTTAAATATACAAGCAATTTGTGCATAGAAAATGTCTCCTATGTTTTTTAAGTAAACCCCACTTCAAATTATTCTCAGTGTTGGGTTGCCTGAGATTCCCCTTTCCCGGTATAAGTGCTGCTTTCAGTGTTCCTGTCATGCTGATGGTGGCGGTCCAGACTCAATCTGCTGACGGATGGTTTGTTTCACCTCATCCTGCACCCCCTGACCCTTCACCCTCCACATCGTGCCCCCAGGGTCATGTGTGAATGCTTATATTTGATTCGTGAATCTAGAACAAATATACAGCCTGTTCACTCAAATGTGCCACATAGAGTTGGCTGGAGAAAGTCTCTTCTGGGGTGATGACAATATATGTACGATGGTTTTGATTATGTAGATCACGACTGTGTTGTGTGCTTCTGTTATCACCAGATTAAATAGTATATATATATATATATATATAGAGAGAGAGAGAGAGAGAGAGAGAGAGAGAGAGTAGACAAGGTCTGTATATTAGTAACTTTAACTTTTTAATTGAAAATCCAGTCAGATAAATGCTTACTTTCTCAAGCTGTGGTTTTGTATTCTAGTTTCAATTAAAAAAAAATAATAATCGTTGAAAATGTCATTGGGGCAATTTGTCACAAGTTATTTTTAAATGTTATACACGAAAAATATCTATTTTGTTAATTACAATATTTATTACCCAAAACAATGGTTTGGTCTTATCATTTTGCGAGAAGTACATTGTTCAGTACATATCGAGATACTTATTTGACTGAAAATAGATCTGAAAGTAAAAATCATCAAAAGTATCAGCTGGAAAAGCAGAAATCCTGATATTTCAGCATATCTACTGTTTTAGCAGCTCATCAACTTGCAGTGAAACACTGAACTGAACTGAGATCAGTGATTTTAGGAGAGTCACGGGTCATTAACAGAGATCAGAGTGCATGTAAACACTGCAGTCACTTCACATGGACTCCCTCTGGAGAACAACTCATCCCTAATACAGCTCTTCCTGCACACCCGCTACTGCCCCCTAGTGAGGGTAATGTGTACTTGCGCAACCGGCATGTTGTTGTTATGAACGCTTGTGCGGTTTAAGGTTCACAAACCATTACAAAATAACCAGGAAAGGCGGGAAACTTGAACAAACCTTATCGCCCATAACCTTAACAGTATTTTACAACGTGTTGATAATATATAGGCCAAAATTGTATCGAATTCATTTATAGTCAACTTCCATGAACGGTCTCTTCTTGGAGGGTTCCCACACGTACATCGCCCAGACTTCTATTGGAAGTGTGTGTTTACATCTGAAAGAGTAGTTTTATTTTACGTTATATGCTCATCTGCAATGTCAATAGTTACAGTAATACCAGTAGTCTCGGATGTCAGTAAGACATTTAGTAGATGTCTTTGAGGCGTTTATGATTTAGAATGTTTGTAAATCTGATATTTTTAAGATGTTTAGCAGATGTTAATTAGACTGTGATGCTTTCCAGATTAAAAGATCTAAAACAGACATCTTGGAGATGTACCTGTGCCATCTGGGTTGTGATTTGTATTCACATTAACAAATTAATTTGCACAATGTAACGTTCAGACTAGTTATAGATTCAAATGAACTGAAGAGATCAAAACATTTGAATGAGTCGTTTGCAAATCGGACATCACTACCATATGCTTTTTTATTATTATTCAGTCACAAAAGTAACAAAAGGGTCTGCAGAAATGTATCGGATTAAATCAGTTGATTTCTCTTCAAAATATAAAGTGAAGTAAAAGTGACAGTCAGAAATGTTATATACGTTAAGTAGAAACATTCAAAAACGTATTTTAAGTACATTAACAAAGTATATGTAAGGATTCAAAGTACTTCTCAGATAGCAAATTGATCTTTGCCCGGATCTGGCTGCATTCCGCCTGCGAGTATGGCCCACATACCACGTGGAATTACAGTCCAAAATTGGCCCAAAAGCCACTTACCGAATGTAAAGCCGCATCCATCCCAGAAAGAGGCCAAAACTCAGCCACACTTAACCTGTCCCCACAGCTTGCAGCTTTAATTGAACAGCAATTGTGCTAGAATCCCCAGACAGAAAACTGCCAAACAATTTGCTGCTGCCGCTCCAGAGCTCGGCTACAACTAATCTTACATCCCCAGAAAGCAGCCATATTAAACCACAGATATGCCAAAATCATCAGATGTCAGCCAGAAAACAGCCTTAACATTACCAAAAACCCATCTGTAAAGTAATACTGTATTTTCATATTTAGACAAATAAGTGGCAAAAAAGCAAAGGTGTAAAAAACGTATTATTATTATTATTCATATTTAATTCAGGATTAAAACACTCTGATATATATAGATATATATATATATATATATATATATATATATATATATATATATATATATATATATATATATATATATATATATATATATTTTCCAATATAATTGCAACCCTCTTGGTAAAAAAAATGCATACTCTGGACAAATTCATACTTTATATAATAATAAAACAAATCAATTGTTATTATACATCTCTGGAGACCGGGGCTAGTTGTCACAAGAGTCAAGAGTTAAATCACACAAATGTTTGTTTTCTCTAGCAGTGCTTTTGTAAGTTGGTTTCAAACACCTGGTTCAAAACTGAACTTTGAATAATTTTGTGAATTCTGTCTTGCAAACTGAAATTCCAATCATCATATTTGTGTAAAAAAAAAGTTGTTGGGTAAACAAGTGAATACAATAAAATACATTCAGCACACATTATACATACTTTTATGTATAAAGATTAATTTTCATAAATATCACATTGTCACATGTTTTATATGTTGTATTTGTTATACAATGTATTAATTACAATTACAAAATAGCCAAAACAACGGTTTGAAAAATGAACTACAAATAAAGTTGTGAATTGTTCCATAATTATTTTACTGTTTAAATTGTGTTATAAGAAGCCATTTAATAGTTTAGGCCAATATACATTTTAAAGATAGATTTTATTTTTATATTGATAGATTTTTCAAAGTGTTTTATATTTCAAAAGTTATTCTTCAGAAATCAGGTGTTCTTCAGTTTCAATAAACAGCAGGTTCCAATTGTGCCAATTAACCCCATTTAGTGACATGACATTTGTTTCATGCAGGGATGTTGTGACAAAGCAGCTCATTGTACTGGAGATCCAGATCGTTGAGAGGCAATCTCAGCAAACCCTTCGAATTATCAGACCTCAAGAATACATAAATAAAGACCCTTTAAGTTAAGTTGAACTTTTTTCAATTTCCTTTACTCTCTTTCCTTTTAACCTACAGCGTTAACACAAGTTGCAACTTTACCTCAAGTCATAACTGCAGTGAAAATATACAGCAGACCGACTCAATTGGCATCTTTTCTTGGCTGTGTGATGTAACAATGTGATTCTCAGACTAGATTAGAAAGGAGTTTCTGATTTAAACAGACAATTATTGGGATTTGTCTGAATCTTGGGCATCTGTCCAGCGCCAGCAGTGTTTTGAGAGAACGCATCCTCTGCTGAGTTCTCACAGATTCTCGACAAAACACAAACACACACTCACACTGGCCTGCACCTCTGCCAGGTAGCCCAAATAATTTCTTTATCTCCTCTCTATCTGTTTATGTAGTCAGCCTGTGCCAAATCAGTTGCTTACAGTCACCATTCATACAATTTTATTACAATTCTACATGAGTTATTGCTTTCCTGATATTGACGCAGACTCATTGTTTGCATTGTTCAAAAACATTCAAATAAACACAAGTATCCAAATACTGTTATCGCCACTATTTCTTCCTTTTTTTCTATTTTTTTAGCTTTCTGAATGAACAATAAGCTTTGGGATGTGCGTGGATTCCTGCATGTGTATTGGCCTATGGACATAATACATGCATTGATTCTTTATGTATCTCAGACCAAAAGTTTGGGATGATCCAAGAAATCTCGATAGTATTTGTTCATTTATTTTGATACATCAAACAAACAAAACTAATCTTAAAAAACTCAAACAAACAAATCTCAAAAAGACAGCAATATTATCATCGATTTATGTTGAGTTGCACATAATAATGATAATAATAATAATATTGTTATATTGTTTATATTAATGATGATAATAATATGTTTATTGTTGTTATTGTATTGTTTATAATAATAACATTATTAAAAATGTATTGTTATTATTAGATTGTTTATAATAATGATAATAATATTATTATTTAAAATTTTTTTTATATACACATGAATGAATATGTAACCATACGCTTTATGACAACAAACAAACTAATCTCAAAAACCCAGAAATATTATCATCAATATACAGTATGTTGAGTTGCACAAAATAATTATAATCTTAATATTTTTATTGTTATTATTATATTTTTATATTAATACAGTTATTATTATTAGATTATTATTAAAAACAAAGAAACTAATCTCAAAAATAAATATTATCATCAATATATGTTGAGTTGCACATAATAATAATAATATTATTTTTGTTATTGTTATTATTATTATTAATATATTGTTTGTAATAATACAATTATTATTTAAAATAGTTATTGTTATTATTTTCATTGTTAATATTAATATTAATATTTAAAAAATATGTTATACACACATTTTTGTTGTGTTGGGTTCGAGTCCACTTTAGTCGATGTCAAGTCCAAATCTTTAAACAATCGAGTCCGAGTTGAGTCTGAGTCCATAAGTGTCTGAGTCGGACTCAAGAACAGGACGAGTCCAAATGAATGTGTTCATGAATCTGAATTCAAATTGTAACGGTTAACTCAACATCAATATTTTAACCTTCACAACTAAGAAAAAGTATTTCTCAATATAAATGAAAAAACTAATGATTAGTATCCTGCTGAACAAATTTCAAAGTGGTTTCAGAATGAAAGCATATGCTTTAGCTGCATGAAGACAAAACTGTCCTTCAACAAACTTCTTATTGTGTTCTGATGACATTGACATTATTTGTAGATTTTTCCTCTCCACTCAAACATAGACTAAAGAATGTGAATGCTGCGTTAGACATTACAATTAGAGTTATGAAATCACATTTTTATTTAGTTTTTATTTGTACTTCATTTTCAATTTGTCCATTCAATTTAGTTTAATCTACAATTATGGGTGAAATACATTTAATGTAATTAATTAAATACATTGAATATGTTTAATACATTTAATAAATGGTAATATTAAAACATTTAATAATGCCCATATTATTAAATACAAGAACATATAATAAAAGCAGAAAAGATCAGATATATTAACAAAAATATTGATATACTACAGTACTAAACTTCACACTTTTCAGTCCTCCTGCTGTGACTTCCCTAAAGTTAAGATCAAACTCACCTTGGGCTGACGTTTCTTTTCACATTATATTTAGTTTGGATAATAGGTGAATAGAGACTTCTCCCCTCACTTGTGTTCTTCATTGTATATTCAGACTTTTTTGCCATTGAAAAGCAAATGCCAGCTTTACAGGTACCACACAGAGAGGTTGTGCTACAAATATGTGATTTGTACTTGCGTTATTGATATTTCTGGATGAGAGTGGCAGAGCACATCTGGTGAATTGCGATCTCTTTCCCACACACAGAGAGAGAGAGAGAGAGAGACAGAGAGAGAAAGTACTTTGAATGAGTGCTCGCTGCTGCTCTCAGCTAGAATAATCATGAAAACTGATGCACAGTATCAAATACATTGAATGTATGATAGTACTAACTCTAGAGAGCACATTAATATGAAGAAAATGCCAAATCTCGGACATTCAGAGGCAATTTTGAAATCCCAGCTGGATGCTTTTTTTTAGGTGTGAGAAAGAGGGCCTGTCTGGGGAAAAGAGGACGTATTGTCACCCTATGTTACGTAATTTTTTTGTTTGTTTGTTTGTATTTCATTGCCTCATTCAAATGCCATGGACTCGGCTGGACTAGAGTCCAGAGTCCAAAAGGCTCGAGTCCGAGTCAAGTCAGAGTAAAAATGCATCCGAGTCCGTTAAAATTGGACTCATGACTCGGACTCAAATCCGAACTCGAGTACCCCAACTCTACATTTTAGTATCATGAATGAATAATAAATATACATTTTATGACAACAAACTAATCTTAAAAAGCTAAAATAAACAAAGCAAATGTCAAAAACCTAGAAATATTATCATCAATATATGTTGAGTTGCACATAATAATAATAATTTGAATAATATTATTATTATCATTATTGTTGCTATTATATTGCTTATAATAATAACATTATTTTATTTTAAATATTTATTTTTATTATTATATTGTTCATAACCATGACAAAAGAATATTATTACTTTAAAAATCAATTATATACATTCATTTTCATAGCATAAATGAATATGTATCTATACAGTTAATGACAACAAACAAACCGATCTCAAAAAACTAAAAAAAATTAAACTAAACAAACAAAGCTAATCTCAAAAATCCAGAAATATTATCATTAATATATGTAGGAGTGCACATAATAATAGTAATGATCATTTATTATTGTTATTTTATTATTATTTATGATTTTGTTGTCGTTATTGTCATTGTTAACAATAATAATAATTATTATTATTTAAAAATGAATTCAATACACTCATTTTGGAAGCATAACTCAATAAATAACAATATATTTTGTCAATGATTGAGTATAAACTCTCACATCTTGACAGAAAACAGCCTGCACAGTCAGACCGACTGTCAGAAACACTCACAATTGGCTTACAGACACGAGGTCATGAAAGTACAAGCAAAGGTCATGATGGGTCAATGCCCCTTTGACACCCTAACGTTTTTCTCTGAGGTGTTGATAAGAGCGACAAGTTTATGAAAGGAAAAAGAACCAGTAGAGAGTAAAGCTGAAAAATAACAAGGTCACAAATAAAATTATTTCATAAGAACTGAGTTATCTATCTATGTATCTCATTTGTTTAACTGTATTTTTTGTTTTGATTATATTATAATTATATTACAAGGTAATATGTTTAATTTTAATACTGTAAGATGAGGTTTCATAACAATTCTTTCATGATACAAATTATATATAGAGTATATTGCATATATATATATATATATATATATATATATATATATTATTTAAAGGAAATGAAAAATATTTGTTAGATTTTTATTGACCTTTTTGAATGAACACTACTTGTGTTTCCATAATTATATCAAATCATACACCAATTATAGAATTAGTATGACAGTATTACACATTTTTCCTGCATATATATTTCTGAAAAATGCTACAAATAATGAACAAAGTCTTCATTGTATGTCTACAATAATTTAACTTATTTTGAGGCACAACAGACGATGTCTCTTCAGGGAGGTCCAGCAAAAACCTTATTTACCGATAGAGTGATTTGAGCTTTAGAGATATTTGTAGGATCTTCACCAAAGGCTTGTCCAGTCTGTAAAATCTTGAATTGGTCCTAAATTTGATCCAAAAGTCTCTTGACTCTGAAACAATACTGGGTTTGTTTCCGTCTTGCTGAGTCACTGCTTGAGAGATTCAGGCCGAGTCTTCTGTCCATGTTTAGCTGTGAAGGATCTCTTTGGGAGTGCATCCATTTGCTCCGATAATGGATTATAGACAGTCAGAGGGCTTCCAGCTGGTCTGGGTCTGGCCTGATGAAAAGCAGACCTCTCTTGTCATGTGGGTGGAAATTCATAGAGCTGCAGTGTGTGTGTGTGTGAGTGTGTGTCTGTAGAGGATGGACTAGTGTTTCTCTGTGTACACGCTCAGTACTAATTATACAGTATAGTTCATCCAAAAAATGTAAATTCTGTAATTTACTCACCACCATGTCAGACAAAACTTAAAATAAACATTAAAAACAAATCATTTTTGAAAGCACTTACAGACCATTATTTTACATATAATGAAAAAGAATGGGGACTGGGTCTATCAAGCTCCAAAATGACCAAAAAGCACCAGCGAATTAGCATAAAAGTAGTCTGTGTGACTTGTGTGCTATATTCCAAGTCTTCTGAAGCGATATAACTACATTGTGTGATGAAGACAATGAAAGTTGTTATGCACTGAAAATCTTCCCTTCCATTGTAGCCATTAAAAAAATATGGGATCAAGAACTAATTGCGCAACACTGCCCACCCACTTTTCGACTTGATTATGTCATTCACAGTGTGTTATGTGAGTGGGCGGTCAATGCAGTGCTCTTTTTGCACACTTTGTTGGCTGCGATTCTCTGATTGATGCATCATGGGTATTATAGGTCTTCACCAGGAATAATGCTATTCAACTTTTCTTTTTTTAAATGAAGTCGAAACAATGCGGAGTGAAGGCTTCAAAAGAAGCATCGATTAACAACCTCGGAGCTCACGGTAGGTTTGTCTTTAATTGTTTATATGTTATCATTAATAATCAATTCCCCTATGAAAAACTGTATGGGATACTTACTTGCGGAACCAGACTGTTGCGCACTATTGCATCAAATGGTGTTGATGAGCCATTTTTGTAGTCCATACAGCTTTTGTAGTCCATTTCAGAGGTTTGAAGGAGAGGAAAATTATCAGTTTGAAGATTGACAGACCCTGTCCCCATTCACTGTCATTATATGTAAAGAATTATATTCAAAAATTATCCTTTAGTGTATTCACATTGGCATGCAAACTATTTAACACAGACAAAATATACTATTTTAAGAAAATCAATAGACCTACACATTTTTATCATTGCAATGTCCATATTTTGGAATTTTTCAAAAAATAATTTCTAAGACTGGCTATACGGTCATGTTAAAATATACTCATTTGAAAGAATGTTAAGAAACAATACAGTCTCACATAAAAAAAAAAACACTTGATCGGTGTAATATCTGCAACACTAGTGTCACCAAATAGAACTGCAAAATGAATGTTGCTTCCAAACAGATTTCCTACTACACCTGTCTGCCATTGGTTTAAAAAACAGAGAGTCCCGTCCCAAACTCACCCCATTGGTTGAGTCAATGTTGCTGTGTCAAACTGGACAAGAGGGGTCTGTCTGTGTCCTGCAAGTCTACTACAAGGCACACCCACTACGCTTTACACCCCTTCAAATAACCAGCGAAATCCTGAAACATAGGATCCTCGTCAAAAATACTACAAATATAAAGTTATTTTGAATTCAATCATTCCACCATATCACTACGTGGCGACAGTGAGGAGAAATGTAAAAAAAGTGGAGAGGAGAAGAAGCTAGTGGTATGCTAAGCTAATGGGCTAACGATTAGCTTGTGAGCTAACTGGAGAAAACAGAACAGATACTGTTTGTCTTACCATTTATATCTTTTTTATTATTGAACAAGCAGAAAGTGTACAAACACCTTTAGGGATAGAAAAAGAGCACTTCCACAAAATTTCACATTAAACAAGTAAGTTCAGTTTACCATTTATATCTTCAGTTTAATAATGTGATAATTTAAAAGTTGTTCTTTGTCAAATTTAAAGAGTTTAGAAAAAATGAATCATACAGCAGTTGCATAGATTCTTAAAAGTTCTTGTAGCCAATAGAATCGCTTACTGATCCAAGGGGGGCGTTACGTGTTGTGGGCGTGTCGTGAAGTGGGTGTTCCTTGTAGTCTTGGGAGGTCGCTCAAGCAACAGCAATCGGAACAGAAACATAAAAAAGCAGATTTGTGTGCTTAGTTCTCTTCATCTTCGTACTGTGAACACAAATGGTAGACGACTCCATTCATGGAATGAGTCGAGAAACGAGAGAAGGAGAAAAGAGGCCAAGGAAAGAGAACGCGACTGCGGGAGGTTGTATGTTCGAGTTGTACTGTGTATATTCTCCCTTCCCTTTTTTATCTCCCATCAGGGATTCAAGAATGAAGGGCCCTTGTTTATTGTTTTACCTCCAGTTCCTGAAATTGAAAAGGTCCTGGAACGCTGCCAGTCACGCTGAGCGACAGCGAAAGGTTTTTTTTTTGTTGCAAGCGTCCATCTCCATCTTAAAATAGATCAACCACCCCCATCCACTGGGATACTGACCCAGAAACGGATGTTGGCCCATCATTTTTCTCATAGCATTACCTCTCTTAACTTAAATACTGAGTTTTGTGATTTCATTGTACTCCGTTAGTTCAATCCCTGTTCATACTCGATATTTGCTTTGCCTTCGTCGAGAGTTTGACCGCTTTTATAGATGATGTATTCGTTTGCCTTGATCTTGGTGTTTGATTTACTTAACCTAAAAGTTAAACATCTGAGACACATGGCCAGCTGTCGGCTTTTAGAAGAGAAGAGAGTCTACAATGTGCCTTAATTTGCTGAGGCTTTAGCACCGCTGGGACCACCCATTGAGCTGTCAACTGAAAATGATACACAAACCACCCAGTCAGGCCAATGCCAACCTCTCATACTCACACAAACACATAAATGTGCACAAATACTAAATAACACACATGCAGCCATATAGACACACCGCAAACATATTTAACCCAAAACTCAATGCATTTAAATCTGACAACCGTTTTCATCTCTTTGAAACGACAATATTTTGGGTATGCTTCTGAAATGCCATCCCAGTAAATGATACCATATCAAATAAATATTACATTTAAGTTCAGTTGGTTGAAATGTAGAAACATTCTTATTATTGTACACAAATTTCTTCTTTGTTCGGTTGAAAAAGTTGGCTTTTCCATGGAAGAGTGTTTGTGATGTGTTTGGTCTGTATGCAAGATGAAGTTAATTTAATTTGCCAGTTTTGTTTATCATAGTGTGCTAGCGGTAGAAAAGTTAATTCAATAGATTTAAAATCTGTTTTAAATGACTCCTGAATCAGATTAGTTCAATTAGCATCAGATAAAGTGAAATCTAAACAC
The DNA here is from genome assembly GCF_025860055.1 of Xyrauchen texanus. Classification (NCBI taxonomy): domain Eukaryota; kingdom Metazoa; phylum Chordata; class Actinopteri; order Cypriniformes; family Catostomidae; genus Xyrauchen; species Xyrauchen texanus. The sequence continues at coordinate 2,248,539 of NC_068284.1, forward strand.
ATCACTGTCCCGATATGACTGTCAAATTAGAGATTAGTCCAAAGTGACTCATTTTCATATACAATCGAAATAGAAAATAATTCAATGATCAGAAGTGAAGAACTGACAATAATTTACAGAAACACAAAAAACAGCACTATAAAAGCTTATGTTTTTATGTGTCAATCAAAAAGTAGCACGTTAGTACCATTTATTTTGGACCTATAGCTATTCCATGGTATTTTTTGAAGTACTTTGGAGTAGGCACCACGTTAAATATCACGGTATATTAATATAGTACTCATTCAGCACCATGGCATTTACCAAGTAACAAAGTAGTAAAAAAGATTATATTCTATAGGCATTTTTATTCCCATATCTGTTCCCATCCAATTCCCAACTTGTGGTAATAAAGTGGCATACCCAACAGGCATTTTTCCAATAAAGTCTTTTTAAATCATGTTGCATTAAGTCACGTAACTAAGAGAACACACTGTACTTACTAACACAAAGTGCATTATTATTGATGCACATGTGCACCATTTCCAATATAGTACAATAATCCTAATGATTAATTCTTTTGTAGTACATTACTAGGCCACAGTCTACTTTAAAACAACTGCAAATGTTGAGAGGTGATTGCTAAAGACGATGCAGTTTGTTCAATGACCGGATGGGGGCAGCAGAAAACATTTATTCCTCTCACTTCACTTCACAATCCTCATTGTATTTTGGATAATAGTGCAGCTGCACAATCATTTTAAGGTTAAATAGATCAGGCAGAAATATCTCCTTAAGGTAACAATCGAAAGGTACTAACTTTTACAGTGTACTGATTACTGCCAGTAATACATTTTTGATCAGCTGAAAATAAAAAGTGATTTCAGACTGTCTCTAAACTCCTCAGGTAGCACTTCTGCTTACCAGGTAAGACACGATCACGACAGCGAAAGTGACACTCCTTTCAGAAGGTTCCTGTCCACACTTCTGCCTACTGCTATTTTTATTGACAAAAATAAGAAGCAGGACAATTTGTGGCCCCTTTTCTATGGGAAACAAAACTTGCTTTCCAGATTAGTCCAAACGCCTCCACAAATCAAAGCCTAGCACAACAACAAAACAGTCTCATGTATTTGATCGAATCCTGAATTTAAAAGAAACAGAAAAGCAAGTCATGTTCTGAGGTAAAGTGTTCTGAATGATTTTAGCTTCAGTGTAGTTGGTCCTCAGTAGGGTGTTCTAGGTGGTTCCTAGGCATTGCCATACTGTTGTTGGGGTGTTTGTCCTGCAGCACAAACGCTGCAGGACAAACTTTTATATGCGCCAAAGATTAAAACAGTACTAAGTAGGGGAAGGAGGAAAAAAAAAGTTTTTTCAATGATTCTGAATCCATTCTCAAACTTTCAGATTGTATTCTGACTTCAAGTTAATACGCGAGCAGAGTAAGGTTGCTTACACATTAGGGAAAGTTCAGATGGAGCATTTGACACAATTGGGAATGTAAAAGGTCAGTTTGGAAGGCATGTACCATATAGGGAAGAGGCGGCCGACAAATTCTAAACTGTATTTTTCAATAGGAAAGGGGCCCAGAGCAATATACAGTCAGGGACCTGTGAACAAGACCAATAAATGACTTTATTGCAGTGTTGCAGAATCACAATGATCCTCTTTATTTTTGTATATAAAGTGTTTGTTAATTGTCTTTATCGTTGAGATGATGCTGAGAGTTGATATCTTGTGTACCTGATTGACAACTCATGATAAAATGCTAATGAACAATAAAACCAATCATATTATAGCCTAGCTTTGCTAACATCCCTTCCTAATTGTTCATTTAAAATGATACTATTTATTTACTTACTAATGCATCATGGACTATTTTCTTCATATATTACTGTACAATAACTTGTGTTCACAAATGCACCAACTGAGAGAAAATGAATTAGAAATAAATAAGAGAAGGTCCCATCCAAAGGGAACACTAAACACTGTAATGATAACTTCCAACGAAACGCTATTTTCCCATAATGCAGTGCGATGTTCAAATGTATTTTGTTTCACAGTAATTTATTGTGTTGTGACAGAATATGACCTAGCCAGCATTGATTTTACACTATAACATTGTAAACAGTATTTTATTGAAAGAAATTACTGGCAATGTTCTACAGTGTAGAAACAAATGGTCAGACGCTCATATACTAAAGTCAAGCACACACTACAGAACTGATCGCTGACTGGATGTTTAAACCACATGACCATCATCCCCGACCGAAACTTGATCCCGAAATGAATTCACAGACTCAAGGAGTAACAACAGGAGAGTTTATTTGTGAAAACATGTTATCAACAGACATTGCACAGAAAAAGATAAACCAGCATAAAATTACGATGAGTCCGTGGTTTCAGGAGATGTGGGTGATGTTTTTATTTCTAATTGTTTTTGTCTCCTGCTTCCCAATGCTTTTTTGTCCTCTTGCACTCTCCATGTCTTTGGCTGCCCTTAAAAAAATTGAAACTTGCCGCAAATTTGACACTCATTATTTTCACATGCAAATTAGTTTGTCATTCGCTGCAAATGTTGGCCAGAACTTTGCAGCTCTTCACCGGTAGTGGTGAACCTCTGGCAAACTTTTGGCAACAATGGAAAATGTGTTGCAAGTTTTCCGCAAAGCTCATTTAAAAAAAATCAGTGAAGAATATGCGGCAAGTTTTTCATGAACTCTCGATTTTTGTAAGTGATGCTCATTGCCGATCTCTCGCTCTCCTGAACAGTGTGCATACGAGATGCTAGACTGATTTCTTAAGCAGCAACCCGCTATTTGTGTCACTTTACTATCACCTGTGGTGTGGAAAGGAGAAGCACTGTTACAGAAGCAGAGATCGCATGTAGCCATCCTGGACCAGATACCGATAGACGTGTTTAAAGTTGTAGGTTAGGGATCGATTCATTTTAAATTAATAATTGAATACTATTTAACACTGAGTGTTTCTATTGATAAAAACTGAAGGACAAAATGCATTGTGATGCATCATAAATCATTTTGCTATTGAATCCTTACCCTTTGAATTGTAATCAAATCGTGAGGGCAGTGATGATTCACATCTCTAGTACTAAGGGTGCAACATGATCACCCGGGAAATCGATATGTTGCTTCCGAAAGTCCACGCACCCTAAAATCAACCTCATTCTGCCAATCTACTGACAAGTGGCATTCTTCATACACGTTTCCCTGTGGAACTACTGATAGCGTGTCTCACAGACATGAGTAATCACGTACACATAAACGATGATCGCAATTCCAAGGTTGAATATTTGCTCTGCAATTGCATTTTTACACCAATGTGTTTGGTTGGGCTTGAACCACAATCTTCCATGTTCAAACTCCAACACTTTATCAGGTGAGCTACTGTGCCATCTGATCACGTTTTAATAAGTGTGTAAATGTAGGTTGGTCTGTCATAAGCATTAAAATGTAGAATTTTTTAATTATGCATCATAGTAAAATTTTTCGATATCATAACATAGCAGTGTGTGAGTATTAGAGCAAAAAATAAGGGGTGAATTCACTACAAAGTTGCGTCACTTAGTTGCAAGTTGTATTTCAGCACAAAACCCCTGTGTCTTACTCACTAACCATCCTCAATATAGTTTAAACAGGCACAATCAGTGCTGAAATTGTCACTCTTGAGTATGTAAATTAAGTAGAGCTGTTGGAATTAACACATTAATCATTCATTAAAAAGTTTAACATGTACATTTTTCTTAATCGTGATTAACGCATTTACCGTTGATTCTCCATAATCCTGCATGGAAACTGGTTGAGAGGGCAGATCCTTTGTAATGTGTCCACCCGGAGACATTACAGTGATGGACACATCACAACAGCGCTTTACTGTCAGTGATAAAACGATAGAGAAAGGAGCTCTTAGTGCTATTATTTGATGTACAAAACAAGCATGGATGGGACTTGTGATAGAAATCATTTTATCACTGAAGCACGGCAATCTTAACTATCACTCCGCTTTTCCCGTGGAGTTCAAAGCGGCGCTGGAATCTGATGCGAATCATGAACGCAACTTCATGATTGCTGTATGAAAGTGAATAGTCACAGTCTACTGGTAGATTAATATTGTGGAGGATGAGATTTTAAGAGATTCAATGCTCATTGCAATGAATATTAAACCTATGGGGACTAAAGCCATCTTTACACAGCAAAGGTGGCACAAAAGCTGCATCTGAAGTGGCAATTAGGTGCATTTTCACAGAGCAGAAAAAAATGCTTTTACACAGCAAATGTATAACTACTGTTATGAGATCAATAATTTTTATGTAAAACTATGAATACAGAAATATGAAATGAATGAAAATATGATTGAATACTTAACTTATGGGGAATAATTCTTTCAATAAGTCAAGTGTTAGTTCTCTCTTTATACTGTGGAAGGCTTTGTTTGGAAAATGTTAATAAAGCATTATATTGTTATATATTGTTTTGTTGTCTTTCATAAGATGGAAATAATGCATTTTGACAGGAAAAGAAGTGACAAATTTCAGCATTTTCAGAATCTGCGATTAATCACAATTAACTACAACAAATATGCGATTAATCGCAATTAAAAAAATTACATTACTGACAGCCATTAGCCATTACTTTCCACGCAAACACGCCTCCTTTCTATGTAGATTAGGTCATTATAGATTGCATTTCATTCACAAAAATTGCCAGGTGCAATGTACACCATGCTATTAAATTTGTGTACATTTTCTATCGATCTTATCAGCAGTAATTCATCAAATATTGAATAACTGACGAGCATTATAACCTTGTTTATATCCAGATACACATTGTAGTCAAGCGCACTTTTGGCATGTTAAAGAAACGATTCAGGTGTCTGGATAACGGTAGCCCGTGATGAAGTTTAGTCTTGCAAAAGTGTCAGATGGAGTGGTGGTGGCGGCGTAGTGGCTAAAGCACAGGGCTGTTAATCAGAAGGTCGCTGGTTCGAACCCCATGGCCACCACCATTGTGCCCTTGAGCAAGGCACTTAACTCCAGGTTGCTCCAGGGGGATTGTCCCTGTAATAAGTGCTCTGTAAGTCGCTTTGGATAAAAGCGTCTGCCAAATGCATAAATATAAATATAATGGTGGTCTGCATCCTTCACTATATAGCACTCAGAATTAGCCATAAAGATTAGAATTGTGCATGCAAATTGCATTCTGAAGCAATTTTGTTTGCATAATTAATAATCTGCACAATTTATTTTGTGAATCGGGCTCTGAACCAGCGTGGACAGTGATCTCATGAAATTCGTACGTATTTTGCATGTTGGCTATTCCATATGATTTCATGCGATTTCGTTCGTATGAATTCATATGATTTTATCACGTGCAAATGCCAAGATGTGTAATGCCAAACCCCTTATCTAAACCTAACCGAACAGTAGAGTGTGTAAACATTATTGGAAGCTGTTGTGTTTGACAGAAGCAAGTAATTGTCGCAAATTTGATAGAAACGATGTCCCGTAAAGTCATTGGCTGTAGTAAAACTCAAACAAATTAACCAAATTTAGAAAAGTCGTATGAATCCTTAAGATTTCACTGTGAGAGTGTGTTGGACAGCACGTGCAAATAACCGGCATTTTTACCACCCACAATTCATTCTTAGTGAATTCCCCCATAAGTGTTTAGAAAGTCATAATCAGCTGTTGTACTCATGATATGTGTGAAAGTTAATAATATGCACAGTTGTAGCCAGGAAATGCATCGAAGTGTAGAACGCGGCACATACAAGTAAGTATAACAAAATGTTGTTATAGTAATGTTCATTCTATTAATTCTATAAGTTGTAATATCCTCAGAAAAACAGAAATAACATTTAGCACATGATTTTCATATTTCTACTGTATAATGATATCTGATTAATCTATAAATTCTTGAAAGAATAAGTTCACCAAAAACTTGATTTGCCTAAGATTCTGATATTTAGTCCATTGTTTAATGTTTTTTAATCCTGAAGAACAGCTTTTGAATCAGCTGGAATATCATCACACGCAGCACATTTTGTATGGAATGAATTTACTACTGTTTCAATGCGGTCTCAAGAGAAGTCATAACAATAGTACAAGATAGTGAAATCCTACAAGCTCATTCAACATTTTTTTGACTTTTACTCCCATAGAGAGAGAAAAAAACATCATATGTTATCACGATTTTTTCTAGTTTAGACCCAAATCCAAACCTTAACCTAACCATAAAAATCCAATACATTACCCAAACCCAAACCTAACCATTATTTTAATAGGAAAATAACTTTGGTGTACCACTGAAGACGAAAACCATCAGTGTTTGGAACAAGACGAGGAAAGCGTATTACTGTTGACATACACTCACTAAGCAATTTATTAGAACACCTGGACACCTACTTACAGTATTTATGCGATTTTCTAATCAGCCAATCGTGTGGCAGCAGTGCAGTGCATAAAATAATGAAGATATGGGTCAGGAGTTTCAGTTAATGTCCACGTCAACCATCGGAATGGGGAATAAATGTGATGTAAACACCTCGTTGAAGAGAAATTCTCCAATTGAGAATGGCAAGACTGGTTTGAGCTGACAGAAAGTAACTCAGATAACTCCGATAACCCCTCTATATAATTGTAGTGAGCAGAATAGCATCTCCGAATGCACAACACGTCGAAACTTGAGGCGGACGGGCTACAAAAGGATGCCGTGGAGAATAGTGTGAAGCCTCCACACGTGCTATGTCTCCGCGGAAATGCGCTCAACAAGCCACGTGATAAGATGCGTATATAGACCAGACCAGAGTCACTACGCCTCCATGAGGACTTAGAGCGCATTGGAATTGGGCATTTCAATTTGGGGAGAAAGAAAGTGTTGTAAAGGAGGCTAGCTAAAATTCAACGCCTGTATTGTATTGGTGTGAAATTCGGTTTGTTGATCAGCTGGTCTGTATGGGAATGAAGTAGTACCTTTTCGTACGAGCCAAGTCGTACGATATCTTACGATTTCACAATCTTGTACGGATTTGTCATGAGAATATGTTGCCTGTTCACTCAAAAGCACATTTTCACTGACAGAATTAGCTTAATACTTTACTGTGAAGTTTGTAATGAGTTGAATTGGCGCAAGTTTACTGAAGGCACATACACACACACACACACACACACCCTCATCCACCAATGTCCCCACCACCCACACACACACAAACATTCATATGCACACAATAACACATCATTTCTGTCCCCTGTCTTCACCTCTAAACCAGCACTGGTCTATATTAACCAGGGGGAATTTTCATCTTGATTTCCCAGAGACATTGTGCCCTACAGTCATATAATTTTAGCACAGCATGTGAGGGTGTGTGTGTTACCTTTGTGACACAACAGTTTACTGTACATGTGCTTGTGATTTAAAAGAACTGAGTAACACCCCTCACCTGAAGTGATTTATACTTTCTGTGTCAGTGCTTTTTGTGTTTGAATCAAACTGTGTTTTGTACCTGTAGTTTCAAATGCCTTGTATAATACAGATTTGTACATATCAAAACATTCATTTAGAATGGGCAGTAAAATGCTTCGTTTGAACATATTTTGTCCCTTTTACAAGGAGGTCGATCTATTAATTGACATATACTAAACAAACTAAATCAAAGCCAATGTATGTCATTACCTAGAAACCAAAATGCATTGTCATACTAGTATACAGTATAAACCAATGCATTTGCCCTTCAGATGTACAGTAGTCAATCAGTGGGCCCACACAGATACATAATTAATCCTTCTATCTGCATTTCATTTCCTGAAATATTATTATTACACTATATACACAATTAGCTGTATAACATGTAGACATGACATCACACTCTAAACAATCAGAATACTAAAGACACAATAAACACACATACATACACATGCATGTGTTTGGCCATATTTTATGTACACATGTAATGCCATTAGAGACTGTATGTTATACTGAACATGGAAGGATACGCTTATTTAGATCAAACCAATATTTACAAGATTTCTTGTCAAGCCATAAAAAAAGTGAGCAGAAGCATACACTGAGTTGCCGTTGAATTGAACAGATAGAGTTGAGAGAAATAAAAATGATTTCGATAATGATGATTCAATACTCATCTGTAGGTCATGACCTTTAGAGTGATTTTATCCCTGCTTTCTGTCCCGAATGAGTCACTGACCAACTCATCTTATACAGCTATGTTTCCGTCTATGACTACACCACTATTGCTGGTTTATAACAAGACAGCTTGTGTGTAGCTGAACAGTATAACTACATATAATGCCTCTATGACATCGTGAAGTGAAATGTACATTTTAATATCGACAGGAACATAAATGGTTGTCATGAAACAACTGTATCACTGATCATGAAACTGAGAAATTTGTAGGGGAGACCGGGGCTAGTTGTCACACTTTTAACTCCAGTGAATATGTATTAGAGTAATATGTTTATTTTTGTTATTTTATTATTTAAAGTAAATTTCTGTATTGGCACCTAACTTAAAGTATGTGCTATTGAATTTCTCAAAAAACAAACAAACAAACAAATAAACAAAAAAACACATTGACCAGTGTTGAGTATTGTTGTCTCACTATGTTGTCACATTGGAACCTGCCATTTAACAGCCTTTATAGGCTTCTTAGTGAAATTTTAACAGTAAAACATTTACAAAAGACAAAACAATAAAAACATTTTTTTTAGAATTTACAAATAGTATTTTATTTAAACAGGGGTTTGAAGCCTCTTTTGAAGGAGTTTGAATCCAACATAGAAGAAAAACACATTTGAGTGGACTTTTGACCCTTTAGATACTCATATACAACTCCATGTGACAACTTGCCCCATGAATTAATAAAATGTATTGATATACATTGACAATGGATTGATTTCATAGCCATATAAAATATAGCAATTTCTTAATATATATTCATATATATTCAAACTCATTCAAGAACAACTTTAGAACAGACACATTTATTTTATTATTATGGAATTAATTTCCAATATATTTATATCTCAGAAAAAGGTCTTTTGACCCTCAAAGAATTCTCAGAGCACATTTTAATATCTCACACAAAATGATTAATAACACTTTACAGTACATTCTCTTTGTTAATGGGTTATAAAGGTGTAAATGAATGACTAATTAGTTATTTACAAATGTATTATAAATCACTGAAATGCGGTTATAACAACATTCATCAAAATTCCATGCAATTCTTGCCAAATAGTGAGTCATTTTACCTCACAAGTTATAAATGCTTAATAACAGCTATTCAACATTAGTATACTATGAAATATACATTAATGTAGTTGCCAAATTGTTAGCCATTTTACATCACATGTTATAAATGCTTATTAACACTTATCCAACATTAGTAAACTATGAAAATGTACCTTAATGTAGTTGACACATGTGAAGCATTTTTTAAGGAGGTACCAAATTTAGAAACCTATGTACATAAACGTTCAGTATGGTTTAATGGCCATCAGGCTTTTTTATATGATATATGCTGTGAATAGAGCATAAAGACCTGAAAAGTGTTTTTGCAGATGACGTAAGTTATCTAGGACTTCTCTAATCAACGTGTTCTTCTGACATTAACATAACAGACATTACAGTAATGATTATACAGACAAAGCAGACTGTAGCCAAATGTTCAAATTCCTCTTTTAAATTGCACTATAATAGTACATTTTTGCAGCGTTGTGATATAAATCATGACTTAAGAATTTTTATGTTTTTGATGAATACTAGTATGAATATGTTTATTTATTAAGCATTTATAACAAGTTAAAATGCTCATGCAAGTATTGTATGAAAGTTGCCCTTTTTATTATTCATGTTGTTATAACTGCATATCAGTGATTTATAAAGCATTTATAACTGACTTATTAGTCACTAACCCATTTTATAAACCCTTAACAAATGGAACATTAATGTGAAGTGTTGCCAAATTATTTATTAGCTATTTTCTAAGTAGCCTATTTGCTCGTTTCCTTTGGTGCTGTGCTTCAAATGTATTATCAAAGTATCCTGTTTACATCCTGTTATATCTGCCTTTACCACTTGTGGTTAAAAAACTGGAAAATGACTAAGTAGTATTAAAAATGGAGTGGAAATCAATATACTAGTGTTGGCCCACGTGTTCTGGCAGGTTTCATTTCTTTGAAGGCGACGATAACATCGTTTGTTTACATTGGCAGAGACAGATGACACTTTCCCTACTCGTCTACCCAAAACATGTCTGCACTGACAGAGTGAGTGTGCGCGAAAGAGAGAGAGAGCTCACGGAAAGATTTTACCCGTCACCTCGGCTTCCTGTCGGGGGAAAGCACCAGCGCGCAGGCGGTTGCACATCTCTTCCCGCTCACAGTCTTCGCCTACCATTTCAAAGAGGCCCAGCCCTCTTTATCAATCGCTCGTTTTGTCCCTTTACGTTTTGTTTATTACTTTGCTGAATGAAAGGAAGAGAGACGCGGTGCGCTGCAGCTCTTGTGGTCAGTTGGCTCTGATGCACCAGTCTGAGGCATTAGGTCGTCTCTGGGCCGCAGGGAGGCTTCTGGGTCTCGTGTGGGGAAAAACCTGACTATGGATCTTCATTCATATCTATAAATAGACTTATCAGAAATTGCCTGGTATTCTGAACCCTGTTTTGGAAAGCAGATCAAGCCACAAGAGTCCTTTTGAATGATGTGCATGTTGGAATAAATGAACTTCAATGGATTTCACCAGTTTATCCTGTTTTAGTGCACCTGTATAACATGAAATCCTCTATTCATAACACATTTAAAATGCTCTCGAAAGTGAACATACTGAATAACAGACAATGTAACACTCTTAAGTGTTTGTACTAAACACTCAAGAACTAGTCTGAACTTTTGATTGAATGCTGCTGGAAGTAGGAGTCTAGGACAATCCATTTTTGGGGGGTTTTGGTAATGTTTTAAACATTTATAATGCTGACATTGTCACCAAACATGCCATTATGGCCTCAAAAATGTAAGTATAGGTCTAGTTGAATACCAAATCAAACATTTTAATGACCAGAAGGTGATGACCAGTTCACCTGAAAAATGTGCTTCATGTGGTAACATCTTAATTTACTGGTTTTATAATTTTTTTAACTTTATTAAAGTCGTTTTTAGGGATTAGATCCTTATACGTATAAATAGATCCTTGAATAAAAATGACAGGTTACCACTTTTTCAGGGCACATGGAATACAAAACATTCATAAATTAATTATTCAAGGAACAATGGATGTGTTTAAAGGTCTGCAACCCAACCCGGGCCCGATGGGACCTGAGAACTCGGGCCGGGTTCGGGTCAGTTTTTCAAGTAGTACTTTGGGTTCAAGTCGGGTTTGTAATTCATGAAAAAAAAAAAACAGACCTACCTAACTTGTTTTGCGCTCTCACTCACAGACTTGCAAACGGAGTTAGGGGCCGTTCACACCGTGCGTCTGCTCTGTTTTCCCATTGTTTTCCTATGTAAACACATGCTGGACAAATGTCTTTGACTGTTGCACCGCGTCTCACACCTTCTTCAGCATCTTGAAGAAGGTCTATGGTACGGGTCTGATTTGGGTTTAATTTAAGGTCCGTGCCGTCCTCTAGATTCCCCAAAGCACTAAGTAGAACGTTAGTTGAAAATAAGTAGTATTCAAAAACACGGCATGTTATTCAAAAACATGGTTATAATTGGCACTTAAAAACATTAGAAAATTAACGAATGGCTTGGACCACTTGTAAATCCATTTAGGGTGTATCAGAGACAAAGGTACATGTAATAAATTATATTCATTTATTTTGAATATTGGAAAGCCATTGCACACTATTTACAAAAAAAAAATCACATTTTAATCTTTGCAGTCTGTGACGTTGTCACGATGTCACGAGCAGGGTTCCTCATGGAGCTGACACAGGCGGACTTGACTGTCCGGGAGTTCTCCTACTTTTTCACCAACGTGGCCAGTTGCACCGGCTGGGATGACCACACTCTGAAGGTGGCGTACCGGTTCGGTGTTCCCAAAAACCGGTGGTGGGAACTCCCGGAGACCGGAGACTGCACCTGGCGGGAGTATGTGGGACTCATCTTGGAGGAGTTCGCTGCCGGGGAACCACCTCTCCAGATCCCAGCTCCCGCCTCTGGGCTTTCCTCTCCAGCCACGGTGAATGAGCCAACCCCCACGCCTGCCGTGGTCAACGAACCAGCGCTGCTAACCTCATCTGCCCAGAGGAGGAGGAGAAGAAAGGCCTCTGCTCTCCAGCCTCCGCTAACCACGGCCAACCAGCCAATGCCTGCAGCCCCGAAGGTCAGTGAACCAGCGCCTGTAGCCCCCGATGTCAGTGAGCCAGCGCCTGTAGCCTCCGATGTCAGTGAGCCAGCGCCTGTAGCCTCGACCATCCCTGAGCCAGCGCCTGTAGCCTCGACCGTCCCTGAGCCAGCGCCTGTAGCCTCGACCGTCCAAGAGCCAGTACCCCCCGAGCTTTCCAGAGCTCCGCCTTCCGACCTTTCCAGAGCTCCGCCTTCCGAGCTTTCCAGAGCCCCGCCTACCGAGCTTTCCAGAGCTCCGCCTCCCGAATTTCCCGAGCTTTCCAGAGCTCCGCCTCCCGAGCTTTCCAGAGCTCCGCCTCCCGAGCTTTCCAGAGCTTCGCCTCCCGAGCTTTCTACGGCTCCTCTCCCAGAGACTCCCGACCCTCCTGCGGCTCCGCCTCTCGAGCCTCCTTCGGCTCCGCCCCTGAGCCTCCCTTGGCTCCGCCTCTCGAGCCTCCCAGGGCTCCGCCTCTCAAGCCTCCCGAGCCTCCCAGGGCTCCACCTCTCAAGCCTCTCGAGCCTTCCAGGGCTCCGCCTCTCAAGCCTCTCGAGCCTTCCAGGGCTCCGCCTCTCGAGCCTTCCAGGGCTTTGCTTCTGGAGCATCCTACGGTGCCACCTCTGTCGGCTCCGCTTCCAGAGCCTTCCTGGTCTCCGCCTCTAGAGCCTCCTATGGCGCCTACTTCCACACCTCCGCCTGCAACAGCTCCACCGCCCACGGTTCGGCCTCCTGAACCTGTCCTTGCCCTGTGGCCGCCTTCCAGGCCTCCTGAACCTGTCCTTGCCCTGTGGCCAGCTCCCAGACCACCTGACCCTGTTCCCGTCCTGTGGCCTCCTCCCAGGTTCCCCAAACCTGTCCTTGCCCTGTGGCCAGCTCCCAGGCCTCCTGAACCTATCCTTGCCCGGTGGCCAGCTCCCAGACCACCTGAACCTGTCCTTACCCTTTGTGCCTCCTTGGACTTCCTGTCTGCCCCCTGTGCCTCCTTGGACTGCCTGTCTGCTCCCTGTGCCTCCTTGGACTGCCTGTCTGCCCTTTGTGCCCCTTGGACTGCCTGTTTTCCCCTTGTACTCCCTTGGTCTGTCTGTTTGCCCCTTGTGCTCCTCTGGTCTGTCTGTTTGCTGTTTGCTGTTTGCTTTGAGGGGGGGATATGTCACGATTCCCTTGTTGTCTGCCCTGGGTTTCACTTGTCATTGTTAAATGTACTACACTTCCCAGAATCCACCTGCCATCACCACTGCCATTTTGTTCATTGTTCTCACCTGTGTCTAATTCAGTCATCACTCCCTGGTTATTTAAGCCCTGCTTTTTGTTCACTCCTTGTCTTTCGTTGAATGTTGTCAAGCCTGATCTGTGTTTCCCTGCCCGAGTGCTTAGTTTATGTTTGTTTCCCCATCGAGGGTTTTTCCTTTGTGTTTGTTTTGATTTTGCTAAATAAAGAAACCTGCATTTAGATCCCCTCTCCTCGCTGCCTCATTCTTAACAGACGTGAAAGGCCTAAATGTATCGATTTGTTGCTAATAAAAGAAATGTAAATAACCCATTAATGACAACTGTTATAATACTGATTCATTAAAATACATAAAGGTAAAGACTATTCATACTGGCATATGGCAGATATTTAGTGGTTGGTTTGACTGACTTAGGGCATTATCAGGACTGGACTGACAATCTGGCATATCGGGCATTGTCCCTGTGGGGCGACGCACTTTGGGGCCTATCAGGGGCGGACTGGCCAGCGGGAGAACCGAGCGGACCGGTGGGTTGGCCGCTAAACAACTTTTGGGCCAGTTGCCATGTAAAATCCAAAGCCGATTTCTCTTCCCAATCCAGCCCAATTCACAACTGTGTATCAAACATACGTCTTTCTTTCATGATATGCAAAAGAAGATGTTCTGAATTATGTCCTGCTGTCTTCTATACAATGACTATGTTCGCATTTACTTGCACTGTGTAAGCTGCATTGTCCTGCAATAGTGGGGTTTCCCTCATATGTCATCCTCTGGGGTTCCCCTGGAGCGTTTAAGGAGATGTGCACATTCACACTTTTCAAAAACATATAAGAATGGCACTTAGGCATTAAACACATTAAACTAGGTGTTTTAAACTGTTTGCTCTTAATCTCTTAAATGGCATAAAGAAAACTGTTGGCATTTAGATTTCAGAATGCAAAAAGAAACAAAAAAAACTAACAGAATAAGACGTTTCATTAAAGATGAATACCTCAGTAACCGTCTTGTTATTGGACACTTTCACTCATTGATTAAAGTAATCATGGTTGACTGTGAATACTACATTTCTACAATGGCATCTGAAACTGAAAACTATTGATTTTGAATGATGCTAAATCTACACTGTGTCACTGTAAGTCCAAGATGACATGAGCAAAAAGTGACTGAGTGCACCTTTAAGTGTATATAAACATGGTCAAAAGTCTTGACATAATGAAAGATTTAAAGGTATATAAAAGATATAGAATCCTCAACAAAGTCAATGATGTTGTTGTTGACACCGCAAACTAACATGAAACTATGCTTCTAACCACAAGTGGAGAGCTGTCATTCCAACCACACAACTTTAAAATGTACGGTTTCAGGAAACACCAAATTGCTGCTCTACGTTGTTAATGATGGAACTTGCGAACATTGGCCAACGATGCTTTTGAGTTCATTCAATATGTTGGTAATTCCAATTCTATGCCTGAGGGTGTGTGATTGTTGATACTGTTTGTCTGTTTGATTGTTTTGTCTTAAGAATGCTTTTTTTAAGCATAACATTACCAATTAAACATTTTGCTGAACTCATGTGAACTCTACTCATAGAATAGTCATGAGTTCATCGATAACACATTTTAATGTCACAGTAGTTTTTTCACATGTACTCTTGTGCATCCTCATATTTAAATGTCCCTCTAAACGCCTACCACACAGATTGTGGCCAGTGTCTAAATGTTTGCAAATAGTATACAATTGCTTGACT
Source organism: Xyrauchen texanus (assembly GCF_025860055.1). Classification (NCBI taxonomy): domain Eukaryota; kingdom Metazoa; phylum Chordata; class Actinopteri; order Cypriniformes; family Catostomidae; genus Xyrauchen; species Xyrauchen texanus. The sequence continues at coordinate 2,263,854 of NC_068284.1, forward strand.
GTTTCAAACTTCTTTTTAGCTCTGAGTGAAGAACTATGTAGAACTTCACAGTGGGTTAGGATTTTGGTTAGGATTACATTAAAGTAATTACTACTCAGATGTTTAATTTGAATAATTTTCACTCATGTCTTACACTTGTGCAGTGTGTCACGCAAAGGTGCTTGCAAAATGTAGTTCCAGTTTCAACCACTAGGGGAAGTTCAAAAATTAACAAAGCAGAGATTTTAGCAGTCAGAAGATTCAACCTCCTTTCCCTGATTTCCTGCAAGAACAGTCTATAGTGCAGATTATTCTGCCATATAATTTTTTTTTTGACATGGATGAAACCAGTTAATTTATATGTTAGGAGATATAGTCAATTTTTATGTTAAATGAAGATGAGATGGCAACTCGTAGATTCTACTCGGAGCTGTTCATGTCCTCAGACCTCAGAAGTTATTTGTTTTTAAGGATGCTTTCACACTTGGCTCGTGTGCTTGGACGGAACCTGAGTTGAGTTCCTCCACTCTCCCGCTGCCCCCCACTGGTCTCTGTTCACATCATATTACTTGGATCCAAACCACGGTCCGATTAGGTCATAAACATGAATACAAGCGGAAGTTGTTTACCATTGTAACTTGGCAACGACACAAGAAGACATCAGCCTCACTGTGTTAAGTGTAGTATTGAAGTTTGTCTCTTTGGATATACCACCAAAACATTCCTTGCACATAACAACACTTGTGTTTGTCTTCCATCAAGGCACTGAATGTCAATGATGTGATGAATGTTAGCGTTTGTCTGCCGCTAGCCCATGGATGTGTTGCTAAAGATGTGAAGAATGTGAGCTACTCTATGAAGGGTATTTATTTGGACACAAGCAGGTATGAGAAATGCATTATACCATAATAATTACGATCGAGAGCCTGCAAAGACGTGAATTATATGTCATCACTTCTGCAATTTCATACGATTGTATTCATATCAGCAGCGAACTGTACTGGAGTTCACATGAACTGTCCACAAGACCACCTTTTTAAGTGGACTACAGCATTTACATTATCAAACGAACAGAAGTTTGACATCATTCGAACCCGGGTGAAAGCACCTTAAGGAAACACCCATAATTAAGTAAATAAAAAGGTGTGAATGGTTTTTACAAGTCGGAATCTCGTAATTCGGTCATTTCGACACGACAACTTCTCATGTCGACTAGACAAAAATGCGCCATTTTTTTATCCAACAATTTAAAATTGCAGTTGCTTTGGGGACGCTGCCCTCATGGCAAACTGCAGTCTGAGGCAGAGTGAGTGTTTTAAATATTCCTGTACATAATTGTGCATAATGGAGAGATTTTATCGGATTATTTTGTCTATTCTCATCAACGAAGTTACCAAACAAACAGAATCCCGTTTAAATCGGGACTGCAATGAAGTATTCCAGCAATGTTTTTTCATGTGGATAGCTCCATGGATAAGATGTTTCGAGCTGTTACTGACAAACAGACATGGGAACAGGACTGGTTATCGTGCAGTAAGCTGCAGAGAAGGAAATGAAGCAAAGGGGGGTGTGCGCGAATGTGTGGGAAAGCTACAACGGAAAAATTGCATACCATTGTAAGCTTTAATAAAAGCATGTGCTAATTGACTAGTTCTTTGCAAGGATCAGGCATCTTGTAATTATACCATTAAATGTTCCATGTAGTCACTTGTTGTTGTTGAAGGAGCTGTTGTTACAGAAAGGTTTAGGTACTAACTGGTGAATGATGAATCATTTTCAGTAAATGTGAATGTGTGCATTTGAGAGACAGCTCATTAGTCAGAAAACTAAGCAGCTAACCGGGTTATCAGGCATGTGGGTGGGGGAGACACATGCCTTCTCAAATGTCAATAAAGACTAGTCAACATCCATACACGTAAAATCCTCTTCTTCTACATTATGTCTCTGACAATATCTCACACACACAAAACACACACTTTCAATATGATGACTCAAAGTTTTACCCTAATAAACAGTAAAAGAACAGTAATAAAAAGTGAGTTAGTGGTTGAAATACAGACACATACAAACACATGACATTTGGGTTTGTACCGAGTGTCAGAGGCCAAAGTGAAAGTGTAGTGGTTTATACATTGGAGAAGTCACCGGCAATGAACGATGCTGCGGACAGGGATGCAAAAAAACACTTAAACTCTCTGGGAACTTCTTTAAATGGTAAAGAATGAAACTGGGCTGGAGTTTAGGGCAATATATATATATATATATCAGTGGCAGGCTGTATAATTGTATAATAGACTGAATAAGACACCATATGCCTTTGAGCATCATGTTACCGCTAACTAGTAATACCAATTGACATTTTAAAAACACGTCTACGTACGAAAGCCAGAACATGAAACGACACTTAATGCTCAAGCAAGCCTAATTTTAACTGCAGCATGACTGTTTTGTCAAAGGAAAGTCTCCTGAACAGATATTCAAAAATCATAATTTTTCATATGAATCTACCAAGGAGGTTTATAATAAAGATTTATTAAATCGTAAATAGTCTAATAATATTTACGATTTAAATGTTGCTTGCAATAAATTTAGTTTCGTCAGAGTACACGGTTATGCTGGATTACATTGAAGTTGGATGTGGGATATTCCTACTTGATATCTCCGATCATAAATGGATTCCATTCCATGATATTCAGAACTGCAACGCTCCCGTTAGTTTAGCAGGGGTTTGACTCTCATTAGAGATGTCTCCTAGAAACCCAACAGATAAACAATGCTGCAGTGCTAGCATTTGTGCTACAGGTGTACGATTATCACAAGAGATTATAATGTTTTATACACCTGTTTCTACAGGCGTTTGTTAAACAAGCTTTAATATTATGTAATGTGGAAACAAACTAATTTATCGACATTACTCAATGAAGTGAATGTTTATCACTTACTTTGTTTATCTCCCTGAGTGTCGACACCCTAATGTAAGACAAAATGGATAGAGAAATCTGGTGAATGTAAAACTGGACCCCCATAAAGTGCATCTTTCACTTGTGTAAACACCTATTGACACTGCTCCGTCTACTGGACTGGGTCTGGAGCTCCCTTTTTAGTGAGATCAGTCAGCGGGCTGGTGATGTCCGAAGAATTAGGCACAAACCTCCTATAATACCTGGCCAGCACCAGGAAATATCTCACCCCCTTTTTGTTCTTGGGCCTCAGGTAGGCCGCAATTGCAGCAGTCTTGTCAATTTGGGGATGCGCCTGCCCGTGGCACAAGTGGAACCCCAGATACTGTACCTCCACCAATCCAATCGCGCACTTCTTGGGGTTTACTGTGAGTCCCGTCCATCGTAGCGACCTCAGAACCACCCTCAGATGCTGCAAGTGACGCTGCCAATCATTGCTATAAATTCTGATGTTATCGAAAAAGGCACTGCCGTAGGCCGAATGCGGTCTAATGATTTGTTCCATGAGAGGCTAAAATGTAGCCGGGGCCCCAAACAAACCAAACGGAAGCATCACAAATTAGTGTAATTCAAACGGTGTGGAGTAAGAATTTTTTCAGGGAAATTGGTGTCAAGGGGATCTGCCAATAACCCTTTGTCAAATCCAATGACGATAAAATCGAGCTGTGCCGAAACGAGGCATTGGGTAGGCATTCAATTTAGACACCGTGTTGACTTTTCTATAATCCACACAGAATTGTACAGACCCATCATTCTTAGGAACTAAAACAACCTGGCTGGACCAATCGCTTTGGGATTCCTCTGTTACCCCCATATCGAACATTGCATCCAATTCATCCAAAACTATTTTCTTTTTCTACTTCAGCAATCGGTAGGGATGTCTACGTACCACCACCCTGGCTCGGTCTCGATGTTGTACTGGATGAACCCGGCAGAGGAGAAAACACATTTGCAAACTCCTGTTGCAAATTTGCAACCTCTGCGACTTGACATGGTGAGAGGTAGTCTCCACAAGTGACAGGGGTGATATGATTGTGTTTTGTATTCACCTTCAGTCTGAGCTCCGGCCTCTCCGAAAATACCATAGCCAACATCACAGGGACCACATCCCTCCACAATTTCAGGAGGTTGAGGCGATATATTTGACGTGCGCCCCCTTTATCGGTTCAATTCACCTCATACTTGAGATCCCCTACACGTTGTGTGACCTCAAATGGCCCTTGCCACTTTCCGAGTAATTTGGAACCCAATGTAGGGAGTAATACGAGCACTTTGTGTCCCGGTGCAAATTCCCGCAGCCGGGTTCCCCTGTTATTCGGTTGGCTTTGACTTCCCAGAGCTTGGAGAAAATTGTCCTGTGTTAGTAGTTGTGGAGTTTTGCTCTAAGATCAAGAACTTATTGAATTTCAATCTTACTGGTTGATGGTCCCCCCAACCAAGCTTCACGTATGACATCAAGCATGCCGCTCAGGCGCCACCCATGCAGCAGCTCCAATGGGGAAAATCCAATGGAGACTTGCTGGACCTCTCATAATGCGAATAACAGGGGATCAAGCCCTTTGTCCCAATTTCTAGCATCCTCATGCAGAAACTTACGATTCATGTTTTATTAAATCCCAAGGTCCATGCCAATTCTTTTGAAGGGGACCTCGATCAGCAGAAGGGGGCACAATGGCACTTTTGGGGTAGCTGACATTCATGTCATGCCACACACCACCGGCAGACATTACCGTGAATGCCCGGCCAATAGAAACAGGCCATTAGATGGCTCGGTGTTTTCCTCTCCCCTAAGTGACCTGCCATCGAATTATAATGAGCTGCCTGGAACAACATGCCCTGTCGGCTCTGCGGTATTAATAGCTGGGTTGTATCTTCCTTCGTATGAGCATCCAGCGTCACTCGATACAACCGCTCTCTTATTATCGCGAAATAGGGATATGAAAGCGCGACATTCGGCTGGAGTTGTTGACCATCAATAACTTTAATTTGGTTGAGGGCATGCCTGAGGGTTTCGTCTCTCGACTGCTCCAGTGGGAAATCCCCTTCAGGAAATCTCCTGAGGATGGGAGGGGCCGCAGCCTCATTCCTCCTTGAGGAACCAAGCATTGGTGGATAGCGGTCTGGTTGCAACCAACCAAAGCTTGGTGAGTACTCCCCTTGACACTTACCAGTATCCTGTACACTCCACCTCAATCGGGGAGGTCTGTGGAGTGTCAGGGATCTGGACCATGGTTCCCAGCAGTGCCAGCAGCCATTTTCGGCATACGTCACGGAATCATTGGGTGAAGGCAAACGGGTGGCCTGACTTTTCCAATTCCATGGACCGGAAAAGCTGTTGGTACTGTTCAGGACTTTGGCCAACCTGATGCAGTATGGTCTTCTTTAGTTCGCTGTAGTCCAGGAGATTAGCTGCTGGCAGTTGTTGAGCTGTGAGTTTAGTATATAAATAGAGAGCAATCTGTGAATCTGTAAGACATTCTAAAAAAGGCACATGAGCGCTTCAGGTTTCTGTTGTGTCTAAGGAAGTGTGTTTTGAGTAAACATACCTCTGAATATATACCACAAGACACTGTTATTTCTGCTATTTATCAGACACAGACAATGTATGTTGTGTTATACCTGAATTTTAAAATAGTCCTACTGCACCAGTCTACTAAACCTGTCAAGATCATTTTTAACCCCTCAAAAACAAGAAATTACACTTAAACCCTATTTAGTTTTAGAACCCTTGCACTTGTGTCATTATTTTCATTACATTTAAAGAAATGTTTGGGGTTCAATAGAATTTATGAGAGTTCAGAGCAAACATTCATTCAAATAAAAAATTTATATCCGGAGGATTAAAAATCCGCCCATAACGGCCATTATTATTTTTTCCGATTTGCCCAAACAATGTCTCAAAATAATCTCCAGACCAAGTCGCACAGAAAATGACGGGACAGAATTTTGATTTTCACCTTTGTTAAAAACGTATGACATTGTGAAGTTAACAAGGTGGGCTTGAAAATGGATTTGAGGCTATATCTCGACAATGCTTTGTCCTATCAAAACGAAACTTGATATGCTTAATCTGGAGCTGAGGGTAGATACATAGTTTGGAGACAGCACCACCTATTAGTAAAGAAATTTGGAAAATGGCTATTTTTGCCCATAATTTTTTACCAAATCTCTAAAAATTATTAACGTCATGGTGTCTATAGATTCCTTGGGCCATGAGGATTGTAATGATACCAATTTTTCCCATATCTTCCATACTGCCTCTGTCACGGTCTTGGTGAGTCTGTTGGTTGGTTCCATTTGGGTTTACGTTCTCTTCATGTGTCTCAGGTGCCACTGACTCACGGAATTAGCATTGCCATGGGCCCCCAGATTGTTTCCATGGGAACGCTGACCATGTCAACATTCAGCGGACGAGTGGCACATGATCGTGATTTGTTTTCTTCAAATATTTACCCCACTCTGTTTCATGTACATTGCTAGATTTATGTTGTGTGTTTAGTTACTCACCACTCTCTCTCTGCCCTGTTTCGTGTTTTCTATATTGGTTGCCAGTTTTTACCGTAGTGCCTCGATTGTGGTTACCATCCTGTTGGTTGCATCGCTCGCCTTTACACTTCACTTGAGTATTCCTCATTGGTTTTCTCTCTACACTGGATCTGCTCTTCAAACTACCACGACCCACAAATCTATGAACACACAATCCTTCAGAGGATCATTGCAGATCTGCTCTCCACACTACCACAATGCATACATGCCTGCAAACACACTCTCCATCTCCACGCTGCAGTTGGTGCCGGGTTCCTCTCATGCATCGTCAGCTCTATTGTGTCTTTTTATCAGTAAATAATATTACTTGCTTCTGCACTTGGATCTCTGGTCTCATCCTTCTGTCAATGCCATTCTGAAATGTATTAAAAAGTAATATATCTTTTAAATGCATTGTTGGATTTAAAAGAAAATCGTTATGCTTTATCAACATCACGTCTTGAGGATTGCAGTTTGGAGACAGTGCCACCTATTGTTCAAAAGATAAACCACACTTGTATGCTGACCAGAGGTGGGTAGTAGCGCATTACATTTACTTGAGTAACTTTTTGGCAAATAAATTACTTTTAAAGTAGGTTTAAAAGTGGGTACTTTTTACTCTCACTCAAGTACATTTCTAATTATGTTTTTTTACTATTACTTCTTTACAATGGAGCGGTATTGTACTGTGTTCTACAATGGAGAACTGATCGCGAACAGACAGCATTTCTGCGCGTGCACAGCAAGGTGAGCGGGACGCGTGCGTGTGAGATGTGCGGGCGCGAGGTAATCGTGGCGATGAGAGTGGCAATCGTTCACTCATTCATATTTCCTATATAGTAAATGACAGTGAGTGCACTATACCTCAGCAGTAAGTGAACCAAATGAGTGAATTCGGACGAGAGTGTCGGAGCTCTGAGGCTGGTGCAGAAATGTCACCTATGACATTTTTAAATACTTGGGCCTTACTTGTTATTCTTATTAAATAATATATTAAAAATAAACCTTCATTCTGTCTGTCATTTTTTTATATATACTGTGTGTTAATATAAGGAGTAAACACATTTGTACGTCTTCCCTGTGATGGATTGTGGGAAATTAACCATCATCGAGTGTACTTGAAATGTACTCATGAAGAGTGCATTGTGGGTAAGAATGAGTGAACAAAAGTAGGGAATGAGTGGCTCACTCAGAATTCAGACACTCCAACAAAATAGCGGGCACTTGAAATAGTGAACTATATAGTGGATAGGGGGTGGTATCATCGGAGTTGGTGCCCTATGTAGGCTGCGTACTCTACATTTAGAAAGTGCTGATACTGCTAGCGGTGGTACTGCTGTACAGAACTAATGATCTAAATACTTACCACACTGAAAACTGTAACTACACTGAAATAAGAATCCACACAGGACTTTAAAAGCTATGAAATAGCTGTAAAAGTCATTAATAAAGCATGATCTTGCTATGGTTTATAGTTCAGCATTACATATAAAGTCCTTGTGGAACATTTTCACTGTATTAATTACTAGAAATGTTTTTTCTACTCTCTTCTTATTGACAAATTCATCCAGATCTGACAAGAGCCCTTAAAGGGATAGTACAAGTGGTCTCAGACCCTCCTAAAAGGACCCAAAAGTGAACTGTACTCAGACCACCTCAGGAGGTTTTCTGAGTATGGTTCGTTTATAGGTCCTTTTGTGGTTCAATTGATTTGTGCGATGTAAAAGCGAAGAGGTACCAGTCCGCTTTGCATTTTATGACATAAGTACCTCTAGGCTAGCTACATTACATACTTCAAAACCTATTCCAGTCACAATTTACTGTCTGCATATGGACTTTTTAAGTGACAGTTCTGTAGATATACATGATTACATGACATGTTTTTGTGTCTCTGTGAAGCACTTAATTTTCTTGGCAATGGAGGAGTCAATTGTGAGTATTTATTTTCTCCACACACACAGATAAAAAAAAAATGTTTTATCTCAGTCGCCAACACAATCAGGGCTTTTTTTTAGTATCTCATACAACTATGCAGTCTCTGGTTGTCATTGCCGGTCATTCGGACACCTGCTCTTTTTGCCACTCTCTCTCCCACTCTGCCGCTCTGGCGTGCCTTATCAGGTCTCCCTCTGCCATCACTATAATGAGAGACAGGTTTTAGCATAATTACATTCCGTGTGGTCACGTAGACAGGTACATGACCACACCCCCATGCCACAGTCTCATATTCCCTTCGTGTTGTATTATCTGAGCACTTAAAATGAACGGGCCGCATTCAGAGCAGAGCATTAAGATGAACCACTTTAAAGTGCTCTGATGGGCGTACCATCTAAGGAGGGTTGTGCTAAACTCCCACAAAAATACAAGTGAGGATTTTTATAGTTTCACTTTAATTTTATTTGTGGAATGCAAATGTTTTTGGCTCATACATACAATGTAAATGACATGCAGGAGGAAACGCTTGCTCCATCGAGATGACTGATAAAGAAACATATTTTCAAATGCACATAGAATTTCAAATGTTTAAAGAAAATTCCATATTCTTTAAAGGTTTACAAGTAATCATATAGCCCCATTTTTTTATATGATTTCAATTAAACATCAGTAAATTACTACTTATGGTGTAGGCGTATCTGTAATAAGCATACTTGAACCTTACTGTAAGAAGCATGACAATTTGTATGACAATTGCTTATCATAATAAAAATTAATGTTAGCCAAATTTTATAATCGTGACAACCCTAGCTGCAATGGGTTGTGCTGTGAACAACAAGGGGTCTGAGACCACATTAATGTGAAGGGGACAAAAAAGAAACTGGGTCCTCTTTTAAGTCCACTTATAATGTGAACACCAAAAGCACTAAGGTCATTTGCGGCTGGTTCCTTTTCTGGTTCACTTTAACCAAACTGGGTTTGGTTCACTTAAAACTTACTATATGTGAAACCACCCTAAGTTTAATCATGTAATAATATGAACAGCAGTGAATTGTAAAATATACGGGTATCTAAAGGACATCCCATAAAGGCTAAAACATGGGCACCGTATTTTTTACCATAAAATTTGACTGAATGGGGCTAGTCCATAAATGCAAAAATAAACACTGTTACCACAAAGTATAAACATTTTAGAGTTTTATCATGATTTTAGTGTGATATAATCACTTATTATCCTTATCTGTGTAATGAGATACTTATTGTCCTGAATGTAATACTAAGAACATTTTATTTTACTGGATATAACATAGTAATGTTTCTTTAATACCTTTAATTGGTAACATACATTCATTAAACATTGTAATGTTTTGAAAGAGAATCACTCTGTTGCAGGAACAAATTTCCTCTTTTACCTGCACACAACATAACAAGCTTCAGTAGGACATCCAATGTAAAAAGATTTGTGGTGTGTAGTCTCTATGGAGACACAGAAAGAGGTTGTGTGCATGTGGATGTGAAACACCTGGTGAATCAGGCTCACCAGTACAAACATGGATTTGTAGTTTCACATTTACATGATTTACCGTTAGACTTACTGATACATCAGACAAAAGTTTCCTCCCACAGAGCTGCTGTTTTGTACATTTTGTGTCAGATGGTATATTTGCTTTTACCATTTCAAAAAATCTCTAATGACTTTAGACTAGTTTTGATATTCAGCATCTCTACCAGTCTGGGGAAGAATCATAATCATTTGGAAACCAATATTTCACAGCATGTAGCTGTCATATACAATATAAAGAAAGAAAATGGCGACTGAGAGTAAATAAAAAATCTGGGAGTGAGAATCATGTCTGGAATTCATTGCACATGGTGAAAACTCATCTTTAATATCCCATTGCTTGTTATAAGTTAATGCACTATGACCTAACAATGATCAACTGCTTTTTTATGAACTAACATTTAAAAAGATTAATAAATGCTTTAAAAACATTTGTTCATTGTTCATGATGTTAACGAATGGAACCTTATTGTAAAGTGATACCGAAATATTAAACCATTTTCTCAGTTATTTTTCATGCTGTTGTTTTTGCTAGTTATTACAACAAATGAGTACATTTAAAACTATTTAGTAAAAACGCTTTTACATTTAGTAATTTAGCAGATGTTTTATCTAAAGCAACTTACAAATGAGGAACATCACTTGCAATTTATCATACAGGTCTCTTTATTTTTGCATGAAGAAAAGATATTTAGAAAATCTTTAAATAATTTTCCCAACATGCTCTCATAAGACATCACTGGACCCTTTCTAGATCCCCTTCAATTAGCTTATTGAGTGAACAGGTATGGTGGCATAGTAGGCTAAAGCACATAACTGTTAATCAGGAGGTTGCTGGTTCGATCCCCATGGCCACCACCATTGTGTCCTTGAGCAAGACACTTAACTCCAGGTTGCTCTGGGGGAATTGTCACTGTAATAAGTTCATTGTAAGTTGCTTTGGATAAAAGCATCTGCCAAATGCATAAATGCACAAACAGGGGACATACGCAAGGATCCTTTTTGTGGACTTCAGTTCAAATTTCAACACCCTCATCCCAGCTATACTCCGGACTAAATTACACCAAATCTATGTACCCACATCTATCTGTCAGTGGATTACCAGCTTTCTGATGGACTTGAAGCAGCTTGTGAGACAGGGGAAATTCACTTCCAGCACCTCTTCAATCGGCACTGGTGCCCCCCAGGGATGTGTGCTCTCCCCACTACTCTTCTCCCTCTACACCAATGACTGCACTGCCAAGGATCCCTCTGTCAAGCTCCTGAAGTTTGCAGAAGACACCACTGTCATCGGCCTTATCCGAGATGACGATGAGTATGCATACAGAAGGGACGTTGAACAGCTGGCTGTCTGGTGGAGTCAAAACAACCTGGAGCTGAACACGCTCAAAATGGTGGAGATGATTTTGGACTTTAGGAGGAAGACCCCAAAATTGACCCTGCTCACCATTCTGAACAGCACTGTGGCAGCAGTGGAGTCATTCAGGTTCCTGGGCTCTACCATCTCACAGGACCTGAAGTGTGAGACCCACATTGACTGCATTGTAAAAAAGGCCCAGCAGAGGTTGTACTTCCTTCACCAGTTGAGGAAGTTCAACCTGCCACAGGCGCTGTTGATACATTTCTACTCAGCAGTCATTGAGTCAGTCCTCTGCACTTCAGTAACTGTCTGGTTTGGTGCAGCAGCGAAATCAGACATCAGAAGACTGCAGAGGACAGTTCAGATTACTGAGAGGTTTATTGAATTATTGGATGTGCAAGCGTGCACTAAATCTAGGTGCAAGGGCCCAGGTGCGCAAAGTGCTAATGGGCTGGGTCAAGTGCAATTAAATTAGTAGTAGTAGTAGTAGTAGTAGTAGTAGTAATCCTTTATTGTCACATATTAAACCAGTGAAATTGGCCATCGACCTGTCCATACAAACATACATATGACAAGGGGAGACAGGACAGGAAGACAGGGAATTAGAAGAAATACAGCATGACATGAGGAGAGGAGAGGAGAAAAAAAAAGGCAGCCCCCAGACTATGCTCCTTAAGAAGTACAGTGTGGGAACAGGGAAAAAAAACACCTCAGCAACATTAGCACATAATCAGTACACTCTACAACATGAACAAGACTTGCAACAGGGGAGGGGATTGGGGGGTGGAGGTGGCCCAGCACAGGCAAGCAGCCATCCGGACCTGCAGCCATGTTCGGCGCTGGTCACAGACCCACCTGTCAGACTGGGGGTACAAAGCGGCGAAGGCGAGGGATAGGGTATCGGGCAGATGATTGCATATCTGTATATATGTGTAAGAGTTCATGTGTGTGTAGGCCTGGAGAGTCGCTATGCCAGCATCTAATCTAGGTGCCTCAGTCCGCAGGGTTGTCATAGCGATACACAGCAAGTTGCCATGGAGACAACCTTGATCAGGTCCCAGACATAGTCAACAATCACCAGGTGTCTGGGGAGTCGGGGAAGGAACGCAGAGTGGCTCACTGCAGTGCTCTTCCGGGGAGTTGTTGTTCCAACAGCGGCCTTGGCCAAGGCCAGTGCTGGTTGAGGGCGGCCGAAACAGATAAGATTGGGATTGTTTGGTCTTAAGGAGAGTAGCCGCATTCTAATTTACACGGCTATTCTCCTGGTCCATTTTGGTCTCTGAAACGATCCATTTGCCTTTGCAAAGCTGCGAGCTTCTCCATGATGTTATCCGTATTTTGGTTCATAGACCCAGTCTGAGTGCAGACAGCTCTGCCCACTGTTTCAATCATGACGGGCAGCCTTGTGAGGCTTTGGACAGCTGTCACCGTCTTCTTAACTCCTCGATAAACCAGGGCAATGCCTAATCCAATCAGCAGAAGACCTGTTATCATGGTACCGAATAGGTAGATATCTTCAACGTCCTCCACGGAAAGAGCCGCCAGACACACGACCCGCCACCTCTCCCACGCGTCCATCGTGTAGCCAGCTGCGAACGTTCCGTCAGGGCAGACAGGTTCCCCCGAACCCAAACTTCTCATCGAGAAGATGGTGTCAATTGCGTTGAGAGACCAGTTGATCAAATCCATGATGACTTAGTTTGAAGAGCAGTGCTGAGAGAGTCTCTCAAGTACAAGACAGTAGACTAGATATGATGAGAGGAGCAAAGCAGGGAAGATAAGGGTAGGGAGAGGGTGAGAAAATGCGACCGCCTTCGTTGAGAGCCAAGAGAGAAGATGTTCAGAATTCTGATGTTCTTCTCTGGTTATTGCACTGTCTGCATACAATTTATAGTCCATTTCATGTCAAGCAACTTAATAAATTATCCATAATTATTTGGTAGTGCTAATGGGATGTATGCTGTATGGGTTCTGTTTGTCATCTGGATTTCTGCCTCTCTGGGACTGTTGGCTCTCTGTTGAATGTCCTGCTCGATTTTAGACTTTATGGCAAGATTAGACGTGCTTCTCAAACATCTTAGCTGTCATCTGGGTCTGCCATCTGGGTCTTCCACGGCTCCGCCCTCCATGACTCCGCTACCAGAAACTTCCATGGCTCCGCCTACCTCGGCTCTGCCCTCGGAGTTCCCCATGGCTGTCCTGTGGCCGCCTCCCAGGCCTCCTGAACCTGTCCCTGTCCTGTGGCCGCCTCCTGAACCTGTCCCTGCCCTGTGGCCGCCTCCCAGGCCCCCTGAACCTGTCCCTGCCCTGTGGCCGCCTCCCAGGCCACCTGACCCAGTCCCCGTTTTGTGCTCCCCGTGGACTGCCCGTCTGCTCCCTGTGCCCCCTTGGACTGCCTTCTTGCCCTCTGTGCCCCCTTGGACTTCCTGTTTGCCCTCTGTGCCCCCTTGGACTCCCTGTCTGCCCCCTTGGACTGCCTTCTTGTCCTCTGTGCCCCCTTGGACTTCCTGTCTGCCCCCTGTGTCCCCTTGGACTGTCTGTCTGCCCCTTGTGCTCCCTTGGACTGTCTGTTTGCCCCTTGTGCCCTCTTTGGTCTGCCTGCCCCCCCTCACTCCTGGGACGATTTTTGTTTTTGGGTATTCCTTTTTTCCTTTTTCTTCTTTCAGGAGCGTCTGGAAGCCGCTCCTTAGAGGGGGTTATGTCACGATTCCCTTGTTGTCTGCCCCGTGTTTCACTTGTCTTTGTCTAAAAACTACACTTCCCACAATTCCCGGATCTCATCACTGCCATCATTGTGTCATTGTTCGCACCTGTTTGTCATTTGTGATCCTCCTGTGTCTGTGTATATAAACCCTGTTTGTTCTCCACTCCTTGTCGTTCGTTGAATGTTGATGAAGGTTAATGTTTCCACTGTTCCTATGTTTGCTTCGTTGCCTGTCCTGCCGTGTTTTCTTAGTTCCGTGTTCCTCCGTGGTTGTTTCTTATGTTTACATTTTTGTTATCCCCTTGTATGTAACGATTGAGCAGCGAGGCAGACGAGGAGATGCGGATCCAAATGCAGTTTGACTTTATTAAATAAACGAGCAAGTAAACACAAAGGAACAACCCTCAATGGGGAAATAAAACACAAAACTGAAAACTAAACACGATGAAACAAAACAGAGAACACAGGCAACAAAACAGAGAACTCAGGCAGGGAACACATACCAGGCTAACAACAAACAACGATAGACAAGGACTGAACAAAGAACCGGGGTATAAATACATGAACAAGGGACAAAGGGGCCAATGAACAAACAGAACTCAAACAAGATAACAAGATGGTAAACAGAAGCAAATGGCAAATTAACAGGGGCAGGTGCAAACAATGAACGGTGAACACGAAAGCTAACAAGGAGACTATGGAGCTAAATAAGGGACACAAGTGAAAGCTAAGGAGTTACAAAAGTGACAAAAATGATAAACAAAGGGCAACGGTGAAACAAGACAAGGTGGTACATAACATCGTGGATGTTTTGTTTGTTCCCAGTGTTTTGTTTTATTCTGTATTTTCTTGTTTGTTTAATAAAAGAACCCACATTTAGATCCCACTCCTTGTCTGCCCTCGTCTGCACTGCAAATTGTGCTTAATGCCAGATGTGTATGACTTTCCTTCATCAGCAGAACCAAAGTGATGATTTTTATAAGCACATTTCAGCTCTGTATGTCCATACAATGCATGTAAATGGGGAAGCAATCCGACAGGTTGGTGTAAGAAACAAATCAATAATTAAAACTTTTTATTAACTTTCAAAAATTGCTTCCCTCCAACAGTCGACGCATCAGTGACATAAGCTAAATGGCATATTCACATGAGAAATCGGAAGCACGTGCTTTCTATACAACAGATTTTAATTTTGGGGTGAACATTATCAACCTTGAATGTGGACCTCTTCCAGTATAAGCCACTTCCAGCTATTTTAGTGATACAAAAATACTACATTATGCTGCTTTATATTACAGGCTTGCAATATACTGTTTGTCATCATATTATTATCTATCTACTATTTTCATAAACACATTAGTTCGGTGCACATGTAGTTTTACTGGTTATTGCATTTTGTTAGACACACAATTCTGTTGCCCTCTTCCTCACTGCTGTTTTTCAGGAAAGGAATATTTTTCTTCAAAATGTTGTTCTTGTGTCTCGTATTCAATCACATGCAATAAAGAATGTTAAAACGAGTACAGCGCTCGTTGCACATGCACGAGACGTTCACACTTTTTCAATAAAGAGCCTTTTCCACTTCAAAACCCACACATTATATTATATAATAATTATATAATAATTATTTATTCAAGCACAACACTGGTATCCGCAATATACAACTTTGTATGTACCCATAGGCATTTGGAAGAGTACCCTTACTATCTTTGTGGTTAACATGGACATTTGTTATCTCATTTCAGATTTGTAAGTGTGTGCTTAGTGATATTTCATATTGGGTACTCAGAAACGTTGAGGTTTCTTTGAAATGCTCTCTGTTCCCTAATGAATATTTATATTGAGCTAATATGGGCTGAATGTGTAGGCTTCAGTGCAGTGTGTGGGCTGTAGAAAGAGGTTGATAGTCTTGAAGAGTGAGTACTTGACATTGATATAGGTAAAACATCAAAGATAAAATGAGGACTCTCCCTCTGTCCTTTAATGTTGTCTCTTAGTCAATATCATTTAAGCTTACCAGAAATGCTGATACAGTTTAGACCAAAGAAAGGCTGTTAATATAATGTAGAGGATCTCATTTTTAATTCCATGAAACCATGTAATATAATGTGTTTTAAAATCTGAATACATTGAAAACTGTATTCTAGTGTTAGAGGTGTGAAAATCAATGGTTTTACTTCCTCGAAAACACCTGTATGGCAACTTGTTGGTTTCAGCTGATGCACAATTTTATATAGATCCTGCTCTGAAATAGGAGAGAAAGAATCCAACAAACTACAACCCTACAACTCGAGTGTTCCACACATTGTGAAGGAGCGATAATTGATACCCTTAAGTTAGAGACCCGATTAACAAAAAAGATTTTATAATCTATCGGACAACAAGCAGCACTTGACACAGGGTTGATCAAATAATTAATTGTATAAAATAAAAACCTAGCATTATGTCAGTTAGTAGTTATTAGTGTAGAAAAATACTGAGTTCTAGCAGCGTTAACGTATTGTCTTATTGTACAGCACTAAGATATACTTCATGTGCTCACTTTGAACATAAAGTTTTGTTGATTTCTTGACACATTCAGCCTTTCTGAAATTTCTCCTTAAAATGCCAATATCATCAATTATCAAAGGGGATTTATTTACGTGTAATCTAGTTCTTGTTTTGACAGGGGCAAATGAGTCTAATATTGACACAAATAATTGAAATCATTCAACTGATCAGTTGTGCTTGCATCATGAGCCCAGTTATCAGATGAAGCAGAAGAAAATGTCAGCAAATCGATCTATAATTTCTGAAGATGTAAGCACAGTGTAGTTCTAGCGGGAAGACTAGCAGCTGTACATCATCACACCATTAGCTGGGTAATTCCTAGCCAATCACATGTAAGTCATTGCTTTATAGGTCTACTCACAATCTATCATGTTGCTGTTTCAGTGTGAGAACACGCAACCGCCACCACCCCACCACCACAGGTTGAGTCCCGTCCTGCAAGGGGTAGGCTCCTCACCCCTGCCTCCTATCTCCGGCAGGATATGACGGTTCCGAGTACAACTTCTTCTGACCAACAAACGGGGCCTACGCCAAAGAGAGACATCACTTTTATATTCATCAAATAAATGTCATCTTAAATTTCACTCAAGTCTGCGAGTCTTCCTGATAGAATTATAGTTCAAGAAAGATAAGAGCAACTTGTCTTACTTTTGTCTGTAATTAATACTACGTATAAATGCTTTTATGATCTGACACAAAATTGTCCTCTATTTTCAGATTACTCAGAATTAATCCAAGAGTAATGGAGTGGTGGTGTCGTAGTGGACTAAAGCACATAACTGGTAATGAGAAGGCCGCTGGTTTGATCCCCACAGTCACCACCATTGTGTCCTTGAGCAAGACACTTAACTCCAGGTTGCTCAGGTGGGATTGTCTCTGTAATAAGTGCACTGTAAGTCGCTTTGGATAAAAGCGTCTGCCAAATGTAAATGTAAATGTAGTAAACACCAAATCTAATGTATGACCTCTACTATGCGTTGGATCAGATACAAGCTGCTCCAAATTAAAAGGAGAGAGTGTGCTCTTTGCCCAGTTGACATTGAAGCCCAAGCTGTTTAGATGTTGGAGTAATAAGTCCTGGTGCTGGCTTAATAGAGCCAATCATTGAGGTAGTTCAAAATGCTCACACCACTCAGTTTCAGAGGGGCGACTGCCGCATTGATGCACTTTGTGAATGTGCGAAGAGCCAGGGACAATCCAAAGGGCAGGACTTTGAATTGATATGCAATTCCCTTGAACGCAAATCTCAAAAACATCTTGTGATGTTGTACAATTTGAACACATCTTTCAGATCTATCGGCGCAAACTAATTGTGTGGGTGGATGTGCGATAAGACCTAAGTAAGTGCGTAATTCAAATGTCTCAGATCTAAAATTGTCTGAAGCCTGCCGATTTTTCTTCTGGACAAGAAAATAAATACTGTAAAACCCTTTGTGGGTTAGACAATTTGGAACAACCGCTATCACGTTCTTTGCAAGAAAATTGTGTATTTCGGCTCGCAACACCAGCGCATATTCAGACGGGACTGTGGAAGACAGAACACAGTTGAAACAGGGCAGCCGATGTACAAATGGGATCGTATAACCATGTTTGACCATTTTTCGCACCATTTGGAAATACCCGTAAGGGCTCGCCATGTCTCCGTATAATAGGACAGAGGCATGTATATTATATTGCATGTGATTGAATATGAGGCACAGGAACAACATTTTGAAGAAAAATATTCCTTTCCTGAAAAACAGCAGTGAGGAAGAGGGGAACAGTATTGTGTGTCTCCAACCGGCAGCTCAGTGGAGAATGTCGGCGGCTCTGAGGTTTTTAGTCGGGTGTTGTCCCAAGTCAGAGCGGGAGTGAGGTTTTGAGTCGAGATGTAGTGCTCAGCAAATCTATTCACAGAGCTGACGAAAAGGCCGGCTGAAGACACTGGAGCATCAAATATAGCGGCTTTTTCCACACCAAGCATTTTCATGAGGGTCAGCCAGATGTAACGATACAAAACCACCAGGTTGCTTATTGACTAGCCAATGGCCTGTGCAGTGACTTTCGTGGCCCGTCTGTTACCAACAATCATGCCATTGTCCAAATCACTGGGATCACTTTTTTCCCCATTCTGAATTTACTTTGTAGAATTTACAAAAACAAAAAACAACACCTTTGCTGTTGGGAGAGGTCAACAGAGAATGGTCAGACTGGTTCAAAGTGGCTGATTGGTGTATATACACATAATATCAACAATAGCTTATAAGGATACAAAACCCCTGTCGAAGTACTGCAGGGAATCTGCGTTTACCAGCGAAGTGTCAAGCGGCGAGGCGGAGTAAATGTTCACCGGAACACTGCAGGGGAGTGGAGGGTCTTCTTGTTGCCATGAAGATCCCGACCGCTGACTTGTGTATGTTGACGGTAAAGTAGTAGAAGGCTTTTAGACAAGAGATGAATTGCTGTCTTTAAGGAAGAAAATTCTGAGGAATGGTGTTTGCACGTCCACTTTTATACCAGACAGCGTTGCGCCTAAAAGGGCGGGGCTTAAACACTATAGCCAGTCCTGGTGTTATTGTAGAAAGGTTTCAATTAGGTCACGAGGAAGGACACTCCCAATTAAGCATCACCTTAGTAGCGCAATGTCAATTGTACTATGTCATAAGGGAACAGAATAATTCTGTATAATTTAAATGTAATTATCTTTATTTGTGGGCCTTTCTCAGCAAATATTGATATATGTGATATAAATATGGTCAAGTCAGTCAACTTACGTCTTATGTTAATGACAGTAAAAAAGGAAAGTCCTTTCAGAAGCGGAGCAATTTACTGTTATTTCATTTTAAAGAAAAAAAATCGCAGATTAATTGTTCAATGTTCACAATAAACCAGGAACATTTATTAAAGTAAATAAAGTCAATTTTTATTTTAGTCATGTTGACTTTAAAAACTAAATGCAGCAATTATCATTTCAAATTGTGGTGGATTGAATTTTTTTTTACAGCACATGGCTCTTAACAAAAGAACTCACATTCAAATTTTTACACTCATGTAGTAATGCAATAAAAAAATTCCTAAACTCACATTCTGACAATAATATAAGACAATGTCTCCTTTATGCTGAACTGTTGTACCCCAACCCCCCACACCCCACAAATCCTTCACCCTGCAGTCCCCCACCCCAAACCCCTCTTCCCTTTGTCTCATTGTTTTTCTTGTGGGCTAGTCTTCCTGTGCACCTGTGAATCGAGCTTCCTGTGTCTTTCACTCTGCGCTCACACTGTCCCCCCCAAACCACTCTGCTCTCGACTGCTGTCACTCAAGCATAACTAAAAGACAGCTATAAGTGTACACACAGACAGCAGCATGGCAATAATATGCCTACCAGATATACACTGAAAATGATGATGTGCGGTCACCGAGGACATTTACATACACGTTCTTACACTGATTATGCTTAATAAGCACACAGTTTACATGTGTGGTCATGTAAATGCAATAAGGTCATAAATGAGTTAAGAAGGTCAATACGGGTAGATTTTTGCCCATAACCTTGATTACGCAATGCATGTAAACACATTAAGTCCAAAAGTATTCTTTGGTCAGACAGGACACGTGATGCAAATATCGTCATCAGTAGATTCTTCGAGCACTGATCACGCACGGCCAGATTTGTCTAGCCGCACATCTTTGAACGCTCAGAATTTGCATGTGCCTGGAGTTATTTGCAGTAATAAGTGGGTCCACAAGGTGGCAACAATCACATTTGAGCCATTGCTGTCATGAAGACGATGTAATTACCACTAAACATCCAGAGATGAAGGTAAAAACAGCAACAGTGGATGATTCAAGAGCATGTGTAAGGAGGTCTGGAGATATCTACATTTGTGTTTTTTCGAGTCTGAAGGCATATTAAGACATCTTTATGAGTCTGAACTCCCATAGAGTAATAGTCCGGTGTCTCATAGCAGTCGTAGCACGCATGTGCCAACCGCCTGTGTATGCACGCACAGTTATATGGAGAATCCATCCTTTTTCCTGAAAGAAGAAATGTTCCACCCATTTTCAGTTTCCAGTCTCCAGTGTTTCACACACATTGATGTATATTCTTAGTGGGTAAATTATGACATTTGTAGAAATTGAGTTGAAATGACCGTGCCTCGCCTGAGTATGTAGATGACATGAAGTTATGTTCTGAGGTGGTATCATCAACTACTTTGAGTTATGACATCCAACAACTGCACAAGTTTATTGTGAAATACATTTTTACTTCAAATAACACTTAAATGGTTGTTGTTTTCCATCGGAATCACTCATTTCGGTTGGTTTTTCATTGCGTCTCTAGACCAGAAACTGAAAACAGGTAGTTAGAATCATCATAGCGCCACTAAGTGGTTGCTCAGGAAAATTGAGAATACTTTGATAGGCTCGTGTTCAACTGGTGCTGAGAGTCAATTGGAAGTATACCTAGGGCTTTAAACCAGTGTTCTGACCAGCTTAACCAAAGTTAGGGTTGCCACCCATCCCATAAAATATGGGATCGTCCCGTATTTAAAGATGAACTGATGCCTCCCGTATCGAATCAATACGGGACACGATTTGTCCCATATTTAATCTATTCTGATGGTGTCACGGAGAAACCATTCAAGATCATTAATTTAACCTTGATATTTATTGAAAATGTTAGCTATGGTAAGGGACCGTCTGAAAAGTCAACACAATGTGCTAAAACTGTGGATGGTGTGGTAAGAGACCATCTGAATACATAAACATAAACATTTTCACAGAAATTTAGTTGAATTTCAGGTAGTTTCTTTCCATAACCTATTGTATCTATTCAGTAGACATGGAATATGGTGCACATGCCACATGGATAACTGTTTAAGCTTGAAAGTAAATCACGGACCGTGATGTTCATTAAAATGGGTGTAGGACTCTTCAGAATGCACTTCATCATCATCTTTCCAAGACAAAGTAGCCGCCGTACAAATGGTGATGCTAATGAGCATCAGTTGAACCGATTCAGAAACCTTTATTCCTCACTATTAACTACTTTTAGAATGCAAACCAAAAATAAATGCTTTAAAACTGTTCATGTTTAAGTCTTTGTATTTTATTTAAATGAATAGAAAAAATGTAATCAGTACAAATGTACAGTGTGTTCAATTATTAAAGAGTTGTGAAAGGTTTAAAAACACGTTCACTGTGAACAGCCCCTAAATCGTCTGTTTGTTTGTGAGAAACAAGTTACATAGGCCTAATTATTTTTTTATTAACTACAGACCTGGAGCCCACCAGAAGTCATACAAACTATCCCATACCTGGCCCAATTCCCGACGGGACTGGTTGCAGACTTCTAGATTGGAGTCTATCTGGGCCCGGCTTGACACATAATTTCATCTTTAAATATGGGGCAATCCTGCATTTCACTAGGGGTGTGGCAACCCTACACTTTAAGTTCCAGATTTGTATTCTCTTGTTGTTTAAAAAGCGTTATATGCATACGGTAAGCTTCAAGAACTGTTAATGTAACAGCTAGAATGATTGCAGATCTCAAAGGAAATTAGCATCTTAAGATGGATTGCCAACTGCCAATATACATCACAAGAAAAACAAATACTTTCTTGCCTGTGTAAGTGCTATGAATCATGAAAAACTAATGTTTTAGTTTTAGTTAAACTTTTAACTAAATAGTACATACAGCAATGGTGTTGATGTTCAGAGTTGTTGTTGTGTTCAGTCGATAGCTGTATTGCATGGTATGTGCTGTCTTGTTTGGTGCATAACGATAGCATATTAGCCAGATAGCTAGCTAGCGGCTACTGAGCCTCATTGACATTTTCCATGATGGCAGGGCTGCCTGCTAAGACTTCCTAACAGGCTGATTTCATGACTGTGATTCAGTTAGGTAGTTGTGTGCATATCTTTGCTGAACTGCTTGCGTTTTTAATCGTCTAGATGAAGAACATCATCTTTTTCAATGTTTTATTTCCCAGCCCTAGCCTAAAAACATTAAGAAACTTTGACTACAACTTTCACAGTTGTAATAATAATTAAGTCTAATAGATTCGAATAAAAATATTTAATATGAATCTGTTGCATTTTTGTCATAATACCAGTTACTTACTAAATACTAGTGTTACTTGTTTCTTGATTAAGTGTGGTTATGTGTAGATTGAAAAGTCTTGTAAATTCTGTGTGTACATGCCACAGTTTTTTCTCCATTTCCTAGTCAGTGCTGTTTATAATGTCGAGGCAGTCTAGCCATTTCAGATGTATGAATTACTTCAATGCTCTGTACTGTAGAACAATCTGTGTAAAATTTTGAATTGATTGCATACATTTTGTGATCTGCATTGCAATACCGAAGGAAGCCTGGTTGAATCCAGCATGTGATTAGCTCTGCGCTATCCAATCTTGTGCATAATGATAAAGCATGAATAATGAGGTTAGTGCTCTAGAGATAGGATTGGTGTAGCGAGTGGGTCTATGATTGCTCATGTAAAAACCGGGCTTCAGTCATGCCACACAAAAAACATGCCTGCGTTTCAGATGAGAATAATACTTAGTGCTTATAAAGCACTGAACACAAGATGTGTATAATTTCATTTGCTTCGGCAGACTGATATTTAAAAAATTTTCAATGCAGGAAAAGCCCTGAAAATGTCACCCACCAAAATATAGTATGAGTGGTGGTGTTACCCACCACTGACGATTTCTACCTGCATTTGCCAGTTGGGAGAGTGTCATGTAAAGCCCTTAAATGCACACCTCAAAGGTACCCCCCTCCACCCACCCCAGTGACGACTCTTTCCATCCATGAGAGGGACGTCAACAAACTCTTCAGGAGACAGAACCCCGGAAAGCTTCTGGACCGGATGCTGTCTCCCCATTCAGCTTGAAGCACTGCGCTGATCAGCTGTCTCCAGTGTTCACAGACATTTTCAACACCTCACTGGAGACATGTCACGTGCCAGCCTGCTTCAAGTCTTCAACTATCATCCCTTTTCCCAAGAAGTCAAGGACCACAGGACTTAACGACTTCAGACCCGTCGCCCTGACCTCTGTGGTGATGATGTCCTTTGAGCGCCTTGTGCTTTCTCACCTCAAAGTCATCACCGACCCCCTCCTGGACCCCCTGCAGTTTGCATACAGAGCCAACAGGTCTGTAGACGATGCAGTCAACTTGGCCCTCCACTACATCCTCCAGCACCTGGACTCCGCAGGAACCTACGCCAGGATTCTGTTTGTTGATTTCAGCTCTGCCTTTAACACCATCATCCCGGCTCTGCTCCAGGAGAAGCTCTCCCAGCTAAGTGTGCCTGACTCCACCTGCAGGTGGATCACTGACTTCCTGTCTGACAGGATGCAGCACGTGAGGCTGGGGAAACACGTCTCGGACTCACAGTCCATTAGCACTGGATCCCCCCAGGGCTGCGTTCTTTCTCCTCTGCTCTTCTCCCTGTACACTAAGAGTTGCACCTCCAGTCACCAGTCTGTCAAGCTTCTGAAGTTTGCGGACGACACCTCCCTCATCGGACTCATCTCTGATGGTGACGAGTCCGCTTACAGGTGGGAGGTCGACCACCTGGTGACCTGGTGCAACCAAAACAACCTAGAGCTCAACGCTTTAAAGACAGTGGAGATGGTTGTGGACTTCAGGAAGAACTCAGCCTCACCTGCACCTGCCCCCATCACCCTCTGCGACTCCACAGTTGACACTGTGGAGTCTTTCCGCTTCCTGGGAACTATCATCTCCCAGGACCTCAAGTGGGAGCTGAACATCAGCGCCCTCATCAAGAAAGCACAACAGAGGATGTACTTCCAGCGGCAGCTGAAGAAATTCAACCTGCCAAAGTCAATGATGGTGCACTTCTACACAGCCATCATCAAGTCCATCCTCACTTCCTTCATCACTATCTGGTATGCTGCTACTACTGCCAAGGACAAGGGAAGACTGCAGCGTGTCATCCGGTCTGCAGAGAAGGTGATTGGCTGCAATCTGCCGCCGCTCCAGGACCTGTACGACTCCAGGACCCTGAAGCGTGCTGGAAAGATTGTGGCTGATCTCTCCCACCCTGGCCACAATCTCTTTGAATCACTCCCCTCCGGCAGAAGGCTGAGGTCCCTCAGGACAAAAACCTCATGCCACAAGAACAGTTTCTTCCCATCCACCACTTGCCTTATCAACAATGACCGGTACCCACCCTGACACTCTCCACACTCCACCTCTGGCTCTACATTTCACTGCACTACTCTGCTCTCTTTTATTTTATACTTACTTTTAATTGATACTGCGGGGACATATTTATATTTATATTGCTTTATTTTTATTCATGTTCATATATTTAGAGACTGTGTAAACGCACCTACAACACCACAACAAATTCCTTGTATGCTTAAAAAACTTACTTGGCAATAAAGCTTTTTCTGATTCTGATTCTGATTAAAGGTTCTATGTGAAAGCCAACGAAAGGACCAATAAAAAAACACCATAAAACAGCACTATTAGTGAAGTCTGATTCTTTTTACATGAACCGGTTATTTCTGATGGTTCGTTTTAATGAACCAGTTCAATGTCCAATGTTTGAAATACATGTTGGAAAATATTGTTTTTAGAGTAATATGAGGTAAAGAAACACAATTTATAATAGTTCCTAGAATATCAAAATCCACAAAAGGAGGAAGATCCTTTTCATATTTGGCTCCTAAACTATGGAATAGTCTCCCCAAAACTCTTTGGGACTCTCAGTTTAAGTCTAGACTAAAGACTCATCTATTTAGCCAGGCATACACCTAATTTATCCTCCAAGGGAGAAATGTGGCAGGACGGAGTGCGGGGCCGGGTCGTGATCATACACACCCGGTCCCGTATTAGGCTAATCAAGCCTCCCGAGAGGGATAAAGGTCGACTGCAGAGGATAGTGCGGGAGAGAGAGATAGTTTACGGACATGTCCGTCATGTGTGTGTTTATGTTTGTGTGCTTCAGTTTATTATTAAAATATGATTTATATCGTCAAGCCGGTTCTCGACTCCTCCTTTCCATTGACAGCTTTACACTGGTGCCGAAGCCCGGAAAGGAGGAGGCGAGAACTGGCTTGACAATGTAAATAATATTTAACAATTTATAATGCCAATGTTGTCAGATTTTACTGCTGATTTAAAATATGCCCATTGATCGAAATCTTGACCAACCATTTTTGAGATTTTGGTGATACCCCATTCAAGTAGATAGCCTCCTGGCAGTGTTCCAAAGATGGCCGACAGTGGACTGACATTGTACTGTTGACTCGAGAATGGTTGTGACCAGAGCATTCCGCGAGTCCGATTTGTGTACTAGTTTTGAACTAGTTGGAGCTGTTCATTGCAAAGAAGTGTTAGGAAAAGTAGATCTCACCAGTTCTAGGATCATATTACTCCCGGTTAACAGCTCATTTCGAATCGGAGTGTCAGACACATCTGAGGGACAGGTTAATGTAGAGTTCCTTGTGGATCAGTGTTGACTCAAGACGTGAACTGTTTCAAACTATTCAGTCTGAGTTTGTGAACTGGTTCAACTCTTTCATTGAAAAGAACCGGTTCGAAAGAATGATTCGTTCATGAACTGGACATCATACACTATATTTGAAGTCTTCTGAAGCCATGAACAGACTGGAATTTAAGTCGATATTCACTCTTAAATCTAAGCATTGATCAAGTTCTGTTTGTTGTGCCATTACTGGGTAGATTACTTCTGGAATATAATCAGGTACCGATTACAAATTGCACAACTAAAATTGTAATCAGTAATGTAATATTTTAGATTAAACTTTTAGTTGTTCTAATCTGATTACTTTTGGATTATTTATGGATTACTTACTGCATGTTTTGATAAAAAAAACATATAAAAGTACCAAGTTACACTCATTTCATTAGACATTAACAGTTTAGTAAACATCGAACAATAATTTTCTATTTTTCAGTCGCTAAGTCCCGACCCCCTTGACCCACCCCCCATCAATGATTCATTTTAATGTCAAGACTGATACTGTGAGTTATGTGATCAATATGTAATGATGTAATCCATAAAATGTAACTGAAATCTGATTATGTAAATAAAAAAAATATGTAATCTAATTACAAGTAGGTAATTTTGTAATTTAATTATGCAATACAGATTTTATGTAATCTAGTACTACTCAACACTGTGTAGTGCCCAAATCAAATATGGCGACTATAGCACTTTTACCTTTTTACTTCCATGTGCTGTTTGAGCATATACTGTATAATATGTGCTGTTGCTTTAAAGAACCCAGAAATCAAAACACTGATCTGAAGAACCTACAGTATAATGAAACTTCAATCATTTTTTACTCCCCAGAGAACCATCTAGATATGAACCCCATGCAGCCAGGGATTTTCTAACAGGGTTCCATGAAATTCCTGCTTATGAAAAGAAATATAAAACAGGATTTTCTGTAAGAATATAAAAATATATACTTATTATATTATACCTAAATGCAGCATATTCATGACAAAGAATGTAATAATATTTGTTATTAAGTTCATTAAAGAACCGTCATTTTAAAACATTAGGAAACATAAAAAAAAAAAAGTGCATTGCATGCACTCATAAAAATGTTAAAGACCTAAAAGTATATAAATAATTGTAAAACTATGAGGAGTACCAGCAGTAAACTGCACAGGATCATACTGGAATAAGAAAAAATATCTTTATTTGACTTAAAAATGTCCAGATTTGAAATAAAATAGTAAAAACAAATTAACAATAAAAAACTAAGAGACTAAGAAAGAAAGTAAAATACAGCACATGAGAGATCTTTCTCTCCATCCCTCTTTCATTCACACATCTGACAACATTACAGTTCTGTGGGCAGTAACCTGTTTGAGTGTGTTCCAATCAGCACTTAAAACACCACACACACACACGCACACACACACACACACACACAACAGGGAGTACAAGATTTTGCTATGAATATGTTTCTGACATGTTTACTCGCAGGAAGATAACACAATCACAAACTGTTTCTTAGTATTTATCATTGTATAATTTCTCAGCAGATGCCATTCAGAGAAATCATTTCTTTGATTTGGAATATATACACTGTACAGTACATTCGGCTTTGCATGTAGGTATCTACATATACAATATAAATATTCACATGTAGCCGAGTTATAAACACTTAGGAAAATAGACAAATCTGTTCGAAAATCAGAAGAAATAGAAACTGGCAAAAGGAATCTATGCAAATACACATACATTTATCAAAAATATTTACCCATAAGCAATTTTTTTGTAAAAAATTAGTAATTTATTTTTATATTTATTTTTATAGCTGCATTGTAGTTGTTAGTTTTGGTAAGCGTCTTTCTTGTATGTCCATATAACACATTTGGAAGTACAGTGGTGTACAGAAGTCTGAGACAATTTATTAGATTTGTTATAGACATTTGACATGAACTGCAGAATGTCTTTGTATTTGGTATGATCAATGTCAAAAGTTTCATTTAGTTGATTTGTAACCAAGAAATAGTGCAGAATCTTAAATATTTCTTCATTTTAATTCATTTCAAGTAAAAAACTAAAAGAGTTTCAACTTTTTCAATGTGGTCTCTGACTTTTGGGCCCCACCATATCAAGACATTATTCACTTTTTTGACACAATGTCGACAAGTATTAGGAACTTGAATTGAACTATATCTACAGCGTGTCTGAAGTGCAGGATTTGAGTATGTTTATAGCTTTGGAATGTGAAAGAATCACTTGGTCAGGCGATCTCAATCGGATTTCAAGTCTTCATTGTTACATTGAAGGTCCTCCGCTTTGGTTTGGTTGGTCTCTCCACTGGCTGTAGACCGAGAAGTTCATGCAGAGGAGATCTGCTCTGCTAGGCTTTGACTCTCAAGGGAGTCTCTCAGTTGTTTTTTTATTTTATTTTATTTGAAGATTACTCTTGCAAGTGTTGGAGGCTTCTCTGATAGTCTTCTAGAGGTAAAGCACCTTGAGTCTGAAGCTCATATCCACGCAGGTAGTGACCGTTAGTCTGGCCAGCAAAGTACAGGAGCTGCCTGGCAAACATGGGTTCCACCTTTAAAACAGTAGAAACAGAAAGACAAATTAAACAAGCCCCAGTTTTGATGTTATATTAGGTCAGCTGTTATGGTTGCTTTCATAATTAAGCAATGGCAAAAGGCCATTGTTAATCACAACACACAATTTACAGTACAGAACAGCCACAAATAAGGACGCAAATTACATTTACATTTTATTTTATTAACTACCTCGTTCTAGGCTAGACTGGTCCCTGAGGCGTGCGATCAAACCGGTGTGAACTGCACTCGAACCGTTGTTTGCGCTGCCATTCACCCGGAAAGACGAACTGAAGTGGTTGTAATAATGAAATCGTCTTTCTTTTATGTTTCCAACTTTTGAATAATCACAGAAGTACTAGGATAAAAGTTTAGAGTTTGTTTGAGGCCACGTCCACACTAGTACGTTTTAGTTTGAAAACGCAACTTGTTCTCTACATTTTGGCCTTCCGTCCATACCGAGACAGCTTTTTGGCAACGAAAACTGAGCTTTTCGAAAACCCTCCCCAAGTGGATAAATGTGAAAATGCCATCTTTGTGTTGTAGTGTGGACAGGGGAAATGGAGATATCTGAAAACGATGACATATTTGTTGTCATGAAACACAGTCAGGTGATCCAACACAAAACAATCAAGATGGCGGCCAATGTTGAACGGTGTTGTTGTGCCTGATATTCACTTTGATAGGGTTGTTAAAGATAAATGTTACTTTGTACAACCTTCAAATTGCATTAATTCAAAGGCAAAGGAAATTAACTCCAGACTGTACAAGGAACGGCAATTCTTCGCATGTGCAGTAAGGGGATTGAAGAATTTTCATTCGTTTTAGTGTAGATGAGAAACTTTTGGACAACACGAAACAAAACATACTCTACGAAAGTACATGAACGCAAACACCTTGCAACACACGCTCGATTTCACACGTCGTTGCGTTCTGAAATGTGTCAGAGCACAATTCATTGACCAATCAATATCAAGGACCAGAGTTATCCATTTTATAATAACTTGTGATGCTATCGCTTTTAAAGGTACACTCTGTGCTCTCTATTGACATATATGGTTGAATCATAACATTTTAAGTTACTTGCAGAGGTTACTTTTTTTGCATCAGTTGTGCTTCGCAACTGCTCTTGAATGTCTGCCACTGTGCGGTATGAAGTAGGGCAGCCTGTGATCACTATATCAGAGCGGATCTGACTTGCCACACCAAGAGTCACTGGTAGTAAGAAAAAAGTCTTACAAGACATTTATCCCCAAAAATATGTGGTCTGTACAAATAAGTAGAATATCTGCTGCAGACCTTGACTTGACCTTCTTTTCTTTGTGTACGGACAGGACATAAACTTGCATGGTGAATAACGGAAGTCTGAACCTGACAGCTCTCGTGTAAAATTATTATTGTAGGCTTACCGTTGTTACATGATTTTGATCATTTCTAATGAAAAGGTACCTTTAAATATTAGGTGTGAGGAGAGGGCAGAATCAAAATGGAGGTTACCTGAGCTGTGATCATTTTGCTCTGCCGCTGGGGATCTGGGAACTCATCCCCGAAGCACAACACCACCTGCGAGCGTGGCATAGGACGGCTATGGTGAATGAAACCCTGCAACTCTGTGATGAGGAGAAAAAAATATTATAACAATAATTAAACAGGAATGTTTTGATAATAGGTTGATCATCAGGGTCACATTCGGGTCACATTTGACCGCAAATCAAAAATAAAATAATTATTGACATTGTGACATTATTTCAATGACAATTAAGCACATTTAGCTAAATACATTTCCAACTAAATTCTCATGGGGGGAAAAAATGGAGAGAACCAGGTGCGGGAGAGATACGGGCAAGCTGCCGTATCTGCTTATTTAAACTTCAGCGAATTAAACTTCAGAATTCGATATGTTTTATATCTGTATGTATAGTGTCAAATGATAGAAATTGTAGGGATGTGCCCCGAAGCTGAATGGCTTAATTGGAAAGGCACGAATAATGACTTCAAAACGAATAACGAATTCATCCAAATAATAGAATAAATATTCAGAAGACTGATCATCCAACGAGCACAGGTATAAAGTGATATTTTAAATAAACATATTGAAAATTACAAAGTAATGATGAGTCTGTGAAGCCAATATTACTACAGTGTAAACCTTATGAATTAAAATGTGCACGGTGTGATTTCAAGTTCAGATCGGATGGCCGCACTCTCGACTCCGTTTGCAGTCTCCGTTAATTGTGTGGGTCAGAAATCTAAGCTTGTAAAGAGTATTAACTGTACACATTTTCCACTTCTTGAAATGTCTGATCTGTAACACATAAACACCAAATGTTTCACACAATTCACATGTAAGGATTTATAAACCAACCTGAGCACAGTGTTTAATTCCTGACCATGTGATGATTTTATAGCGGAGCTCGAATGAAAGTTGACCATATTTATATCCACATCACCAATTAAGGTAATTATCTGGTTAATCCTTTATTCCAAAAATTTTGAAATGCTCCATAGAGTTTTAGATACTTCATAGAGTGTAAATCTATTCAGAATATCCCTGCACACGACGATTGCGATAAAAACAAAAGACAAATTTAATTTCTAGAAATATATAGAGGCTCGATCATACAATATATTCCACTGCATTTCACTAATTCTGCACATGTAATTTAACAAATGAATGTCCTCCACAAAAATATGTTTTTGCAAATAAATAAATAAAAATATTTTAACATACATATTCGAATAATGAAAGTAAATTCATTGAGACAAAGTATAAAGTAAATTAAATTACCATGATTAATCGAGATTAGTAACAAAATATGCAATCGATTCACAGCCCTAATAATAAAATGTATTAATGTATAAATCTTTATAATAGAACATTACATTTTTTTTCATTTTGCGGTGAAATATGTTCTTGGCAAAAATTAAACTAGATTTTTTAATGTAATCTAACAATCAAAAGAAAAAGAAAAAAAAAACTACTGATGAGCAATAATGTGAACACAAGACCTCATGTAAGCACATTCATATAACCTTCTGCAAATCAATGACTGGTAGATGCAAATGAACTTTAACAGGTGCACAGAAGACCTTTTTGAGAGAGACTGTAAATGTAACAAGGTCGGGAACAGTATCTAAAGAGTTTGCTGGAAAGTTCCCCAGCACAGAGCACCAAGCGAAACATGTGACATTAGAGTGAGACCTTATCATGACATGAGGTTTAGCCACACACAGGTTAATGAACATGCTTTCAAGTTCACACCACTGATTGAAGTTAAATGGCAGGTCTGGTATGACTAAACATCTGAATATGGACTATAAAAAAAATGCTCAATTGATTAACTCATGAAAAACACATGAAAATACTTCATTAGTATCTCTACAGAAAACAAACCACTTGTAAGTTCATCTTATGAAGAACATTACTTTAGACAGTTTCCCATCATATTGACATCTGACATTCCCGAGGATAAAGATAAGGACATTTCTTGGCCGATATTGTTGACAGGAGATACAAATTCTCATATCGATACAGAACAAATTTTAGACTAAATAATTTGATAGACAATTGTTTGAAATCTGTGCAAATCATGCAGACTCCATTTCTGTGCATATCCTCAATAAAATCATTCTTACATACATTTTCAATACAAACTCCAACCCAAGGAGACAGAAATTAGATTCTGATTATCTAACAGCCCATAATTAACTACGTTTCCATCCAAGGATTTTCTGTGAAAAAACTTTTAGCGCATCAAAATAAAGCTGATGGAAACGCACATTATCGCTAAAACGTCACAAATGTCGACATAATATTTTTCCATTTAACTCAAGCGCATAAACGCTATGTCAACACATCAAATGTCATGAAAAACACTTTTTGTCAATAAAATTGGCATTAACGCAAAAATGTAGTGTCACGTGACAGAGTTAGCCTGTGTTATCATGATGACAGTACTGAAAGCCAATTTAATGTACGGGATTATGGATTGATCTTTATGGCATACAGAGCCGATCTGCAAATGTGACACTTCCAGGAGTGCCAACACAAACATCTCGTGCACGTTGAACAAATGAATGGCCTCTGTTTGCAGTATCCTTCCGTTTATTTACTAAAGTTTCTTTTCCACACATTCAAAATAATAGACGGCAGTCACGGAATTAGCCCACAAAACATAAAACATATAACTTCTGTGCACAAAGATGTTTTAAATTAAAAATAATTACACAATACTTACAAGCCCAATTCTATAAAATTATTGTTTAGTTTTACTTTTGAAAAAATGCCGGCAAAATCCCCTGTATTAAATCAAATAAATTACCAAACAAAAAAAGCATCAGAACTGTTTGTCCAATGCCAAGTTCACTTTCAGAAAACCAGCTTTTGAACATTTTAAAACGTTTAAATATTTTAAATCTAACACTCTTTACCTCAGATCGCATTTACTGCTTCTTCAGAAAATATAAATTGCATTATGAAGCTTAAATACATTTAAATGATAATCAAGATCAGTTGGTCGTTAAAAGTTGCTGGGGAAATATGCGGGACATAATGCGGTTGTGATGGCGATGCTTTAGATTAGATTATTGTTCAAAATATTGAATATCAGGAATGTATCATATATGTAAACCCTGATAGTACACTGCATCAATGTTTCTTTAATATCTGTGCACACATCATATACACATCGATTGATGGTTCTTATACTGAGACAGAAAGTTTACTCCACTACTTTTACCGGCAGGTTGCCAGCTTGAACAGGACCATGACGATTCGCTTTCGGGTCAGAACCGGTGCCAACCTGCGATATGCCCAACATCAGCACCAATATTACAATCCTATCAGAAGAGCAATTCCTCCTCTTCTGATTGCAATTCCTCCTCTTCTGATTGCTTTTACTTGTGAAATTAAAATGATAAATTGGCTAATTTCAATGAATTGTCGCAATAATCTCCCCATTTACCAAAACTTCAGAGGAAAGAAATTAGGGACATCTGGGAGGTGAATTAGAGATAACACACATTTCTGAATGGAAACGGCTTTAGGGCAGATTTCTTTTACGATAAACCAAAACTTATGCAACAAAGTGTTTTTTTAGGCACGATGTCATCACGCACACCATTTTTATCGATAAAAGGCCATTTGAATAGAAACGGGCAGAAGGCGGCAAATGTCGCAATTATTTTTCCCGCATTTTCACTTTGCCGATAACAAAATAGCGCAAAAGGTGGTTGCAAATTTCTGCAGAAAAGGTGTTAGCAGCCCTAATTAAGCTGCCATTTAAGAAATGGGGACTTTGATTAGACTGGACCACATGCCCTGGCATATGTACCCTCAAACTACACCATCCAGATCGTTTTATCATTTCTAAATCAACTCAAAACATTACCAATCACTCTCTAATTCTGTTGCAATGAAGATAGGGCTATGAATCGATTCATTAGGAATTAGGAATTAACTAATTAATTATTTGATTAATCATGGTTAATCATGCCATAAAATCAGTGGACAGAGTTATTAAACTTTGGGTAAAAATGTTTAATAATAGGATCAAATGGGCAGATTCAGTTTTTATCAAGCTTTATTGTCAGGAGAATCTTAATTGTATATTGCCAATGCATTATTAGACACTATACATACAGATACAAAGCAAGCTTAATTCACTGAAAAACTGAAAGCTCAAATCTATTATTTTCTCTGGCTGCCTCTATCTTCTCTATAGTCTCTATCGTGCACACACTAGTTCTCTCTCGCATGGTTCTGCTTGTGACACTGGTTCAGATGACAGTGATTAAGCATTTTCTGGTGATGCTAAGAGAGATGACAGCTTGCCCACACCTGGCTCACCACTTGCAGGTGAAGTCTCCATACTCTGTACAGTTTATTATGCTGTTAAACGTGTTGTGCGTGCACTGCTCCACACAATCAATTTCTTTTTTATTTTATCCCCTTTTCTCCCCAGGTTGGCATGCCCAATTTCCAATGCGCTCTAATTCCTCATGAAATTTATGTATGACTATTTTAGCCACAGAAGTAGGGAAAAACATTAGTGAAGTTTCAGGAAGTGAAAACAATAACAGATACTGCACTAATTATGTTATTTTTTTCAACACGTTAAATAGTAACTATTAATTGCAGAAATTAAAGTATAGCCACCAGAACAACGAGTAGGCTTTTGACCATAACTTTTCAATCTACTGATAAAATGCCGCAGCATGTTAAAATTTACAGCCCTAATTGAAGACCATCATCTCCTCTCACCTGTGAGGAACTGTTGAGTGTCCATCAGCTTGCAGGTCTGCTCTTTCTCCAGCTTGTTGGGTTTGTCTGCATATGGGGCCAGTGGGCCTTCCCAGTACACTCTCCCCTGGCACAGGCGCTTCCCGTACAATCCGTCTGGAGCCAACCACAACAGAACACCGCGCTCCAGGATGTTGGGCAGCTTCTCGGCCCCACGCCGCTGGGACTGGGGATATGGGAAGGGAAAGAGCACAGGCTCTGCCCCACCATAAAGCCTGTCCTCTGGGCATGGAGAAGAGGGGGACGAGGGGGATCCAGGAGTTGGAGAGGAGGAGATTCGACAGCCATCAGGACTGCTGGTGGTCACCTCCTTAACAAGAGACTCACGATAGTAGAGGGAGACATGCAGACGACAGTCTGTAGAGGACAGAGAAGACATAACGGAGTTAAGAATCCTACACAGTAGAGTGAATGTTGCGGCAGAGAATGCTGCAAGTCCTTGATTTCAATGAGGATGGTGCACTGCAAAGATGTAGAGGAAATACGTAATGGTTTTGCCAAAGTAGCACTCTTTCATTCGACCAAATGTTACAAAAATGTCAACGTTTGCTGCAAAGCACTCTGACGTAGGCATCCATAACAAATGAAAAATGTAAACAGGTGGGTCTAGTTGTGCTTTTGGAAATCCATTTTGCTGCATTCATGCATGATTTGAGTAGTTGCTAGGTGGTTGCTTACTGGCCCAAAGATGTGTTGAATCAGGGGAGTTTGATTAGGGAGATATCCAAAATGTGTAGTTTTGCGGGGCCTCCAGGTACAGGGTTGGGAACCACTGCTCCAGACAAAAATCGAAAAGTCCCAATGCATAGAGTGAGGAGGAGGGTGGGGCAGGACCGGCCAAGATGCCCAGCCCCCAATCAGGCTAATAAATAGAGGAGAGGGAGAAGTGCAGCAGGACGTGGCAGTTCAA
Source organism: Xyrauchen texanus (assembly GCF_025860055.1). Lineage (NCBI taxonomy): Eukaryota > Metazoa > Chordata > Actinopteri > Cypriniformes > Catostomidae > Xyrauchen > Xyrauchen texanus. The sequence goes on from NC_068284.1 coordinate 2,299,712, forward strand.
GAGAGACAGCCTCATGCACGTGCCCTCCTCCTCGTTAAACATAGAAAAGTAATCATTACAGTGCACCTCTCTTTTTAACAGGCCAAACATTTTGAGGTATCACAAATGGTGCAGGACACATTGAACGCCATAATGTTATTTTATTACAATAGTAATAGCAATGGTTGCCTTAGAAACATAATTCATTGTCAGTACCTCAATATGGCATTTGATTTTGTGTTTGAGAGTTTAATTTTTTTTACCTGAAATCGCCATGGCTTCAGCAGATCTCATATTGGGGTCCATTGCCACTGGATGAGTTTCTGTAGGTGAGTAGGTGTAGAAGGAGCCAGATATCTGGTATCCTGGAAAATAAAATGGGTAATTTTAGCACAGTCTGTTGAATTCATAATAACTAAACACATTGTTAGTAATGAGGCCAAGTATTACATTTTGCAAAAGAAAATGGTTGGCTTCCCTCTCCCTACATTGCAAGACTTTAACAATATTTGGAGTCAGGACTTCCTCCCCTTACCCAAGATCCAAACCCAGGCCAAGACTCCTCAAGATCCAGACCAAGAATAAACCCCTCTGGACTCAAATCCAGATCAAGACTAGACCCCTCATGGCCCATATCCAGACCAAGACTAGACATCTCAAGGCCCATATACAGACCAAGTCTAAACCCTTCAAGGCCTAGATCCAGACCATCACTAGACTCCTTGAGAGCCAGATCTAGACAAAGACTAGATGCCTCGAGACCCAGATTTAGACCAAAACTAACCAAAACCTATATCAAGACCAAAACTAAACCCCTTAAGACCCAGATAATTTGCATCTCTGTATGAGCCACTTTGCACAGGTGAAAGTAGCAGTTCAGAGCCATGCAATTCTTGCCAGTTCTGTGTAATGGCGAAGATAGCATTGCTGACCTGTGGTTAAGGTAATTATCAACTCTACTACATTGGAAATAGACTGCCGTCTTCAATCTAATGTTTTTCACTGTTTTACGGTATAAGAAGTACACTCACCACACAATAACCATTAATACACATAGTGTGCATCATAAATTTAGATTTCCTCTTTCTTTTCAAAGACAGCTAATGTTGCTCGTCTTTGATAAACACTCTTCTCAAGCACTACAGGTACAAGCATGCAAAACAGAAGTGAGAGCATCTACCATCAAGAAACCAGAATCTGACCAATAAGCTTAAAGCTTATTAAAGTTAACCCAATTAAAATTCTATCATCATTTACTCACCCACATCCTCAGTCCCAGTCACTTTTTTGTATGGGCAAATAAAGATGCAATTAATGTAAATGGGGACTGAGGGTCTTTTTGTGTTCCACAAAAGATTATCGCTTAAAAAGTTTTACACAAGCTTTAAATATGGGTACATAATCTTTGGTCATGTTGTCTAAAACCTGATATTGGGTCATTGGGGGAATTACATTTATCACATAAATCAAATGTTTTATTTTACACAGCTTTTTAGATTTGTACATAGCTATTGGAGATGTTAAAGCATTTGTAGCAAGTACCGTTGTCACAGGTTGATGCATGCCAGGGTAAGGATCGTGCTGGTGGGTATGGACACTGGCCGTATGGTAGATCTGCATGGGGTGCCTGTGGGTGACTCTGATCCGCACTATATTCCCTCCAGTCACGCCTCTCCTGTGGGAGCATGTATCCAGGCATCTGCAGAGAGGTAATGCATTTTTGACTTCTTTCTCCAGTAAAAATATACATTTGCCTGAGAAGCAACACTACATAATATTTTAAGAATTGTTTTCAAAAAATATTTCTTTAATCTTTTATAATGATTAAAATCTAATTAAGAACTCATTTATTTGCTGTGTAGCACTTGCTATCCACGTTGAAAACAGTAGCAGACAGTATTTTGTGTTTTGAATGCTGGTTTACAGCACAGGATGCTGGTATGCTGGTGTCCCCAACAGGCATATTGACTAGCTTCCTTGTCCAACCAGCTTAAACAGGAAGACCATGATGGTCTACCTGCCTAACCAGGACTAATCAGGTTGGACCAGCATTGAAATTCATGCTGGTCTAAGCTGGTATTAACAAAATTATTATATTCGTAGTTACCTGTACTTCCCTGCTGAGAACAACATCTAAAACTAGCCCAAGAATGGTTTTCTGGACTTAGCTGGTTTCAGCTGGTCTCCCAGCATGACCTTCTGAAAAGTGACCACAATCGCTCTAAAATCAGCAAACTGACCAGGGCAGTATTTCCCAAAAGCATTGTAAGCCTAAGTACATTAGCGTCAAAGGTCTCTACGGTCAACTTTTGGGAAATGCAGCCAAGCCTGGGAAACCAGCTAAGACCGGCCAACCATCTTAGACTGGTTTTAGCTGTTTTTTGTCACCACAAAACATAAGTGTCATAAATGTATGCAATGCTAGTTAAGCACTGAAGAAAAGGGGGGAAATAACATGGCGTGGAATATTACAGATCATAAGGAGCCATTAGCCTGTTCTGGTGTTGCCAATGAAAACCAGTATTAAGTAAATATTGTGATGTTACACAAGTAAAATCAACATACCTGAGTCTGTAGGGTTGGATAAGTGGAATGTATGGGATAACTGATAGAAGTCACATGTGTTGTGCTGTCTTCAATGCTACTGGCCTTTGAACCTAAAATGCATAAAAGAGAAGATTGACGACAATGCTGATTTTGCAGCAAAACTGACGGCAATGCTAATTTTGAGCTATGTCAGAAATGCTCCTGTAATTATGAATCCATAACTACTAAACCATCTTCTTTAATATGAAGTTTTAACCACATATTTTGAACATTTGGCTTCAACAATAAACCACCTTTTACTTTTCACAAACTTGCTCTACTTGGACTTAACTGATTGTACCATTTTTGGTTGCTTCATTTTGAAATGTAGAAAACAAGCATACAATTCTATAAGCGGTTACTCTCATGATTTCTGCATAAGAAACCCAAACCAATTTGAATGTCTTAAACAGTAAATTCATTTATAGTTCAAACATGCCTCAACTTAACAGGTAGTTGCAAGTTCTAAGAATAGTAACCATAGAAAAGTGTGAAACTGTGTTTTATGAAATAATTTGTATCTTATTTTTTGCCACAAAGTGAATGCAATAGTAATGGCTCAAAGCAGAGATCTTCATTGTCTTGACCCTACATCTCACAAGTTTGTGTTAGAACTAAGGGGCGACTTGTGTTGCTTAGTGTTGTGCACTTGGTAACCGAAGCTCTCTATAAAAAGCTTGAGGGATTTTAGCACATGCAGTGGCTTCCTCTTTGCTTCCTGCTACACTTGGTGAGGGCAAGCAGCAATATTCAATGTGAAAATAAAGCATGGCTTCACCCATACTCTTTTTGCGTTTACTTTTTCAGACATGGAATATGGTCCAAGGCATTAAAGCTAGACCAACAACAACAACACCCTTCAAAAACAATGGATTTCTTAGAGCCAAAATATGACAAATGTCTATTTTGTGATTGGAAAGCAACTAATGTGGTGGTTAGTCACAGTTCTAAATGACCCTCTATTAATGCATGTAATACATGTAACACATTTCATTCATTCAAAATGCAAGATCAGAAAGTGGATCGGATTTGAGGCCAACATTTTATTTATTGGTGGAATATCCATTTCATTCAGTGGAGGAAGGTAATAATTACCTCTCTTTGCTCCTTCTGGTATTATCCTATAGACCTTGTAGGGATCCGAAATGTCCAGCTGGCTTCGCTCCACAAGTTCATCAAAGTCATTGCTTTTGTTGAGGGCACAGCGCAGTCTTGTTTTCCAAGTTGGAGGGTCTGGTTTGTCCAAGCCTTCTCTGTATTTCCCTTTGAACAGTGCCCAAGCCTACAAGCAGAAACAGCACCATGAAAATGGGAAGAGAAAGATGAGTAAGAGGAAAGGCTAGACTGAAGAAATTATTCTACCAAGAGTCAGCAGGATCACTGTATAAAGGCAGGGCTATTGCTAGTGGGGTGAAAGGTGGTAATGATTCTAGGGGTCTACATGTCCAAGGGGGCCCCACAACAAATTCTTAGTAGTAGTTTGTAATAGGAAAGGGCCCAGAGCAATATACAGTCAGGGGGTCCAGAAGAAATAGCTACAGCTCTGTATGCAAAAAAATTTGCTTGATTCAATCATGGACAGTGGTTCCACATGCTCGAAATTTGTTTTCTTAATTTAAAATTATTATGTAATCCCAACACAAACAATTTGTGCAGAAGATCTTGTTTGAGTAAATCCAACAAAATTAGACGTTTCAATTTATCTCTTTTAATTTTTTATGTAGCAACTAGTGAAAGTGAACATTAGCATGTTAAATTCATGGTGATTAGAGAGTAGTTTAGAGTGTTACAGAATGTGGTTTAGTAACTATGCTATTATTAGTACAACATTTGCTCAGTAAAGCGAGCAATCAACTTCATGTGGAATATCTACCTGTCCAAATATTACAACATATCCGAAACTCTTCTAAATCTCAGCATAACAAAACATTAAACACTGAGAAGTATATTTTATATTAATCTTGCGCAGAAACACATAAAACAACATTTATTCTCCCTATCGAGTCCGATGCAAAGCATGCTGGGAGTTTAATCAATGCTACATTAACACCCCAAAAAGAATGAATGTATTCCCAACTCAAATGGATTAAGTAAACTTCCATTTTACAAATTGAAATGGATAGAACGGAATGAAATCAAGTTGTGACTAAATGTTCTGGAACTATGTTGCTTTAGTTTGAATTAAGTAAACTGAACAAGCAGCAAAAATATTTTTTGAGTGTGTATAAATGTACATGCAAATGCATATGCTTATATGGGTGATTCTCACGAAACCTGTCAAGAAAATGTCCTGGTCCAGTTTTAAAAAAAAAATAATCAAATGACAGTATATATTATATAGAAAATGAAGCCTATTTTTATGGCCAGTAAGATTTTTTACAATATGACATTATTTTCATGACCATGACACACATTTAACCCTCAATTCCCTTACCGCAATATGAGAAAAAGATTGGTCATTATGATGTTCTCATTACCACAACGTGAACAAAAGACGTTTTTAAAATTATTTAAAGTATTATACATCATAGAAGTACTCCTTTAGTACTACCTTTAATTATTGCTGATTTTAATAGAAGAAAAAAAAACATTGTACAACCATCTTTTTTAGTTGTACAATCATCTAATTTTTAAATGTGTTACAGTAATGAAAATCATCATTGAAAATAATGGGAATAGGAAACATATACCGCTGCGGTAATAATAAGTCAGGGATAAAATGTGCTTAAAGGAATATTCTGGGTTCAATCAAGCTCAATCAACAGCATTTTTGGCATAATGTTGATTACCACAAAAATTCATTTAGACTCATCCCAGCTTTTCTTTACAAAAAGCAAAAATCTGAGTTACAGATTTACAGTGGAAGTAAACAATGGCTCTTACAATGGAAGTAAATGGGGGAAAATCTGTAAATTTTACAACTTCATTGTTGTGCTGACATAATAACATAAACCCTAAAATTACCATAAATACTACAATTTAAACAACTTTACAGCTCAAATAATACAAGAGTTTTAACAGAAGAATTAATTTAATTTTATATTTCTGCCATTAAACCCTCCAAAAATTGGCCCCATGGACTTCCATTGTAAGTGTCTCACTGTAACTTCGATTTCTTCTTTTTTAAAGGAGGAACAAGTCTAAATTAATGTTGATGGTAATTAGCATCATGCCACAAATGCTGTCGACTGAGCTAAACTTGTACTGAACCCGGAATATTCCATTAAGTGTCCTGATAATACACGTGACAATGCAGACAATCTTAAAGCTTTCAACTTTTGAGATAAAACATGACCAGGACATTTTCTAAACAGGTTTCATGAGGATCACCCATATAAGAGTCACTATCATTACTACTATTAATATAATAATATCAAAGTTATTGATAAAAGTGGATAAATAGTGTACGTATAAAATTCCACCAGAATCTTAACGGAAACATCAAAAACATTCTTCTGATAGTCTTTTTCAATTAAGTACAACACTAACCAAAAGGAGTTCGAATAAAACGTATTATGCACTAAACTTACACTAAAGTGTAATGAGACAGAATCACATATATTTACACAGTGGCTCGAAAAAGCTATTGAACACATACAATACAATCAATGTCAGTTGTTTTATATAACAACATTTCTAAGCAATGTGGATGTATGAAGTCAGTTTCACAGAGGTGTCCTAGCAGAGTAACCACAGGAGGAGTTCAGTACATTAAGAACATGTGCCACTAATGTTTGTGTTTATTGTTTTATCATTTCAGTCCTTCTTTTAAAAGTCTGATTGTTCTATCATTTGCTAATTGCTTTGATATTTTGTCATAGAATGCAGTGATGACACGCAGACATTTCCAGGTGTGCCTTAAATGCCCATATAGTTTTTGGGGCAATCATTTCTTTATTCAACTGACTAACAGAGGAACCACCAGGATATCATCTTCATCTTCATGACTCACCTTGAAGAGGGCAGCGTCCTCGTCCCGGTTGTAGTCCTGTTTTCCCGCGTGTTTCCAGGGAATCCTGAAAATGGTTTTCTCATCATTCTCCCAAACCAAGCCGGTATACTCCCCGCTGTCAATCTGATCGATGAGCCACTGTCTAAGTTTGCCATTTCCACAACTGACTGACATGCTGCAGTCTCCATCTAAGTTCATGTCTGTCAGAGGTGCATGCGAGAGCAGGTGCACATGCAGTGAGCAGAAGCATGTTTCAAATCACTCCATGCATGCATAGCCCAAAATTCAACAGAAGAATAATATCGAGATTTTCTTGAATACAAAATGTCCATGCGTAGATGCATGAAGCATCAATTTTGAGAAAGATTACATGAGAATCAATACATAAAGTTATGTAGTTATTTCAAATGGCTTATACTGAACTTATACTATTTATAAATGCATATTCAAAACAAATATATATATATATATATATATATATATATATATATATATATATATATATAAACTAACAGAAAATCTACGAACAGTCAATGTTCATAAGGCATAAACTAAAGTTTGAGAATTGCATGCAATGGAATTAGTACACAGTGCTTTTAGTTCAAAATAGCGTATGCTTTATTATTATTTTCACCATCAGTAGCCTATTTGTAACAAGAATGAGATCAAGCCTCCGGTCTTACCTTTGTGAATGCTCGACTTGTCTTTCAAACCCGACACAGCTCAAGTCATGGCAGCAGAAGGTGTTTCTATTCTTAAATAATGTAAAAGTGCGATAGGTGGAGAGATGGGTGGAGCGTTACGTGGAAGTGTGTTTCTCTCCAGCAGAATTCAGAACCGAACGCTTCAGAGAAACACGGCAGAACCGCAAGAATAAACATCCAACATACGGGAAATCCCTAACGCAAAATGGAACAAAAATCCGTCGATAAACTTTAGGCAGAAAATCTCCCGGCACTCGTCATCAGAGCTATCCCGATGTGCGGTGTTTATGTTTGAGGAAAGTCACAGTCACGGAACACGATGGGCCAGCAAGGGTTCAAACTATTTTGTGGGTGCAAAAGACGGAAATGTCAAATTAATTGTGCGCGCGTGTCTGTGTGTACGCGTGTGTTTATTTATGTAATTTGAATATTTGCAGTTCCATAGACTGCTTGGGTCTGTTCAGCATTGATCCCCCTAGAACAAGTATCAGTAAAGTTGAATGAAACATGGGTAGTCATATCAAATGATACCAATGTGTGCCAAACTTTGAATATGCTGCCCCCTTGTGTTTGCCAGAACAACATCATAATACCATAAACTTCAATCAACAAAGTATATGAACATTATTAGATTTACAAAAAAATCTGTCTGTCCGTTTGTCTGTCTGAGTTATCTTGGCTGTACAGCCACTTTAGGGAGAGTAGCCACAGTATTACATTTTTTAACTGTGGACAGATGAATATCTAAGCTTATCGAGATAAATCTGCAACCCTTTCAAGCTTTATTCAAAACAACAATTCTTGATCGTTGGTCTACTGAGATCTCTTTTTTGCGAGGCACAGTCCACGTCAGCAGATGCTTCTTGAGAATAGAAAACTCAAAATGTTTGGGTGCTTTTTAGAAGTCAATGTAGCTCTAACCTACACCTCTGATCTCGTTTCATTAATTAGATGCCAGGTTGGCCAACTGCTGACTTTAATTAGCTTTTGTTTTCATCATTAGCCTGGAGGTTTACATACTTTTTCCTACCTACGTTGTGTGAATGTTTGATGTTTTCAGTATATACAAGAACAATACAATAATTTGTGTGTTATTAGTTCAAACAGATTGGGTTTGTTCATTATTGTAACAGATTTTAAGACAAATTTGCATAAATGCAGGTAATTGCCACTGTCTATCAGTCTGTGTATCTATCCATCTATCTAGCTGTCTATTCATCCATCCATCAATCCATATATTTGTCTATCCATCCATCTATCCATATATCTACCTATTTGCCAGTTTATCCATCCATCCATCTGTCTATATTGTCTTGTCTATCCTTCTATCAATCCATCCATCCATCCATCCATCCATCTATCCATCCATGTACCTGTCTGTATTTCTGTCTGTCTATCTACCTAGTTGTCTGTCACCTTATGTGACCTTTAAATGTAGTGTAGGTTTCATTGAAAGTCTCCCAGTAAGCTTTGGTAACATGAGTTAACAGTAATCCAGCTTTTCACTTTTCTAACAAATGTTGTGAAAAAAACAAATACAAGACAAGTTCAATCAGTTGAAGGCTTTAGTATAAATATTTTTTTTATAATATAACTGTAAATCACTTTTTTAAATAAAATTTTTTTTAGTGGTAAACATTCAAATCTGGCATATATCTTATTTACAAAACAAAAAAGGTGTCCCAAGTTAAAAAAAAAAAAAACTGTGCTTTGCCATAAAAGCAGTCACCAACTCAACTGAACATGTACTGTAAAATAAAGTCAGCCAATGTTTCTGAATTGAGAAAACAGTCATGAGCACAGGTCTTTGAGGAATGGCTTGTTGACTTGAGTTCCCCTTCTGTCACTCACTCGACATTGTGTCGATTGTAGTGTCACAAGGGGCTTATTTCGAGAGCCTCGGATACCTCTGAATATGAAAAAGGCCAATTCAAAATTGGCAAACAGAATTTGCATGTCCCGCCCCCGGACATACAGGTATAAAAGGCGGGGATCGTGCATCTGTTCCATCAGATTCTTTCTTCGGAGCCGAGTGGTTGTGTGATCAGCGAGCTGAGACACTCACTGCTGTTCCACTAATCTCTAATAGCAAAGCTGTTTGGGGAGTTCGGCGGGCGCGGTTTAGCTGGGTAAATCCCCGTGGACCCCCCTGCAGGATCGTTTGCTTCCGTCCGGGTTCGATATGAGACCAGCTCGCCCCGCGGCCAGTCCGATGTCTCCTTCAGACCCCCTGAGCTGGATGAGAATATCGGCGCTGCATCGGAGAGCGTCGCGGCGTCTGACGCTGAGGACTCGACTGGGCTGCCACCTTCAGGTCTGCTCGCCCACTCTGAGACCGACGCGCAGATGTCCGGTATGCTTGCCCAGGCCGCCAAGAGCATTGGGTTGGACCGGAACTTCCCATCGCCCCTCAGCCCTCACGGTTAGACGACTCACAGCCACGCTCCTCGGCTCCTTTCTTTCCGGAAGTGCATGACGGGCTGACAAAGTCTTGGAGGGCACCTTTTACTGCCCGAAACCGACCTCCTCGCTCATCCGCTCTCACTACCCTCGACGGTGGGTGGTCCATGGGTACACAGAGGTCCCCCAAGTTGACAAAGCGGTTGCGGTGTGCCTGCGCCCTCAAAACGCGGCCACCTGGCAGGATCGCCCAGTACTCCCCTCCGAGACCCGTAGGACGATGATATCCCTGGTGTCCAAAGCCTACAGCACTACCGGATGGGCCGCTTAAGCTCTGCATGCCATGACCCTCCTACAAACCCACCAGGCCAAGGCACTTAAAGAACTGCACTTGGGTATTCCTGATCCTGATGTGCTCAGAAAATGACCTCGCCCTCTGGGCCACAAAGGTCGCAGCGTGGGCACTCGGACAGGCGATGACCACCCTCGTAGTCCAGGAATGACATCTGTGGCTGGACCTGGTCTAGATACGGGATACTGACAAAGCTCACTTTCTCAACGCCCTCGTCTCCCAGCTCAGCCTATTTGGCGACGCTGCTGAGGACTTTGCCCAATGTTTTTCAGCGGTGAAAATACAGACAGAGACCATTCAACACATCATGGCTCTTCTTCACCCAAGAGCACGTACCCCATCTGTTTGCCGAGGGCATCACCCAGCTCTCGGCCCCAGCGTAGAGCTCCCGAAGCCGACACCCCCGTCACAATAGGCAGAATAACAGCCTCACAACATTAAAGATCCAGCACCACATTTAACCGTGGTCATTAGGTACTTCTTCATATCTGTGTGCGCCAAACCCATCTCTGGTGTTTGCTACCAAAAAGCTCTATTTTTGTTTGATCTGACCATAGAACCTGGTCGCACTTGAAGTTCCAGTAGTGTCTGGCAAACTGAAGATGCTTGAGTTTGTTGTTGGATGATTGCAGAGGCTTTTTTCTTGAAACCCTCCCAAAAAAACTTGTGCCGATGTAGGTGATGTCTATTTTTTTTTTATTTACTTTCTGACTCCAAGACCCAACTAATTTCTGCAATACTCCAGCTGTGATCCTTTTAGATTCTTTGGCCACTTGAACCATCCTCCTCACTGTGCGTGGAGACAATATAGACACACGTCCTCTTCCAGGCGGATTCTTAACATCTCCAGTTGATTGGAACATCTTAATTATTGCCCTGATGGTGGAAATGGGTATTTTCAATGCTTTGACTATTTTCTTATAGCCACTTCCCATTTAATGAAGCTCAACAACCTTTTGCCGCACTTCAGAACTACAGGTGCATCTAAAAAAAATTTAATATCGTGGAAATGTTTCCCATAATTTAATAAAAAAAGTGGAACTTTAATATATTCTAGATTCGTTACACATAAAGTGAAAAATGTCAAGCCTTTTTTTGTTTTAATCTTGATGTTTACAGCTTACAGCTTATGGAAATCAAAAATCCAGTATCTCAAAATATTAGAATAAATAATTTATAATACAGAAATGTCAACCTTCTGAAAAGTATGTTTATTTATGCACTCAATACTTGGTTGGGGCTCCTTTTGCACGAATTATTGCAAATAATTATTGCTCAGTGGTCCAAAGTCCTCTTTTCAGATGAAAGTAAATGTTGCATGTCATTTGGAAATCAAGGTCCCAGAGTCTGGAGGAAGAGTGGAGAGGCACAGAATCAAAGTTGCTTGAAGTCCAGTGTGAAGTGTCCACAGTCAGTGATGATGCTATGTCATCTGCTGGTGTTAGTCCACTGTGTTTTCTCAAGTCGAGAGTCAATGCAGCCGTCAACCAGGAGATTTTAGAGCCCTTCATGCTTCCATCTGCTGACAAGCTTTATGGAGATGCTGATTCCCTTTTCCAACAGGACTTGACACCTGCCCACAGTGCCAAAACTACTAGTAACTGGCTTGCTGACCATGGTATTACTGTGCTTGATTGGCCAGCCAACTATAGATTAGGTATTGTCAAGAAGAAAATGACAGACACCAGACCCAACAATACAGACGAGCTGAAGGCCACTATCAAAGCAACCTGGGCTTCCATAACACCTCAGCTGTGCCACAGGCTGATTGCCTCCATGCCACACCACATTGATGCAGTAATTTATGCCATGACCAAGTATTGAGTGCATAAATTAACATACTTTTCAGACAGTCGACTTTTCTGTATAATAAATTCTTTATTCAAACATTGAGATACTGGATTTTTGATTTCCATGAGCTGTTAGCCATAATCTTCAAGATTTCAACAAAAAAAGGCTTGAAATATTTAACTTTATGTGTAATGAATCTAGAATATATGAAAGTTCCACTTTTTGAATTTAATTGAAGTAAAATGGAAAAAAAACTAAGAGACAACGAGACAACGTTCCTCCAGGACCATGGTGCTACATAAACAACATAGGACAAACTCAGAACCACATGAGACTACACAACGAAATAAAATACCTATATATATATATATATATATATATATATATATATACCTATATAAAATGCACGTGCAAACGTGCAAAAAGTACGGGACAGTACAAGAAATTTCTAACAATGAACAGGACAATAGGCACAGTGAGAGACAGTGCAGCGCCGAACAGTTCACAGTAGTGCAAAAAGATGACAGTTTCTAAAAATGTAAACGTAACATACTATGAGATAGTGTTCTATGCACATAGCAGTTATTGAGGTAGCAGACAGTTGTAAAGTGACAGTAATTAAAGTGCAACTCAGGACATGTGTGTGTCAAACCAGTTTTTGAGTATTGAGGAGTCTGATGGCTTTGGGGAAGAAGCTGTTACACAGTCTGGCCGTGAGGGCCCGAATGCTTCGGTACCTCTTGCCAGACGGCAGGAGGGTGAAGAGTTTGTGTGGGGGTGTGTGGGTTCGTCCACAATGCTGGTTGCTTTGCGGATACAGTGTTTTTTGTAAATGTCTTTGATGGAGGGAAGAGAGACCCCGATGATCTTCTCAGCTGTCCTCACTATCCTCTACAGGGCTTTGCGGTCCGAAACAGTGCAAGTCCCAAACCAGGCAGTGATGCAGCTGCTCAGGATGCTCTCAATAGTCCCTCTATAAAATGTAGTGAGGATGGGGGGTGGAAGATGTGCTTTCAGCCTTCGAAGAAAGTAGAGACACTGCTGGGCTTTCTTGGTGATAGAGCTGGTGTTGAGGGACCAGATGAGTTTCTCCGCCAGGTGAACAACAAGGAATTTGGTGCTCTTGACGATCTCCACAAAGGAGCCGTCGATGTTCTGAGGAGAGTGTTCACCTTGTGCTCTCCTAAAGTCAACAACCATCTCTTTTGTTTTGTCGACATTCAGGGACAGGTTGTTGGCTCTACACCAGTACGTTAGCCGCTGCACCTCCTCTCTGTATGCTGACTCGTTGTTCTTGCTGATGAGACCCACCACGGTCGTGTCATCTGTGAACTTGACGATGTGGTTCGAGCTGTGCATTGCTGCACAGTCGTGAGTCAGCAGAGTGAACAGCAGTGGACTGAGCACACAGCCCTGGGGGGCCCCAGTGCTCAGTGTGGTGGTGGTGGAGATGCTGTTCCCGATCCGGACTGACTGAGGTCTCCCAGTCAGGAAGTCCAGGATCCAGTTGCAGAGGGAGGTGTCCAGGCCCAGCAGGTTCAGCTTTCCAATCAGGTGCTGAGGAATTATTGTGTTGAATGCTGAGCTGAAATCTATGAACAGCATTCGAACGTATGAGTCCTTTTTGTCTAGGTGGGTGAGGGCCAGATGGAGGGTTGTGGCGATGGCGTCGTCCGTTGAACGGTTTGGACGATACACAGACTGCAGTGGGTGTAGTGAGGGGGGCAGCTGTTAATGAGCTCTTAATGTGCCTCATGACGAGCCTCTCGAAGCACTTCATGATGATTGTTGCGAGTGCGACGGGACTGTAGTCGTTGAGGCAGGACACTGAAGACTTCTTTGGCATGGGGATGGGCCTTGAAGCACGTTGGAATGACGGTGCTGCTCAGAGAGATGTTGAAGATGTCAGTAAGAACATCTGCTAGCTGGTCTGCACATCCTCTGAGCACTCAGGTTGACTCTAAATAGAGTTTCCCTCACATCCACCGTGGTAAGACAGAGCATCTGGTCGTTGGGAGGAGGGGTGGTCTTCCTCGCCACCACGTCGTTCTGCACTTCAAACCGAGTGCAGAAGTCGTTCAGCGCATCTGGAAGGGAGGCATCTTTGTCACAGGCAACTGATGTTGTCCTGTAGTTGGTGATGGCCTGGATGCCCTGCCACATGCGCCGCGTGTCACCGCTGTCCTGGAAGTGACTGTGGATTCTCTGGGCATGTGCGCGCTTTGCCTCTCTGTTTTCCCGGGATAGTTTGGCCCTAGCTGTTCTTAGGGCTGCCTTATCGCCTGCTCTGAAGGCGGAGTCTCGGGTCCTCAGCAGCGTGCACACCTCCGCAGTCAACCACGGCTACTGGTTGGAGCGTGTGGTGATGGTCTTGGAGAAAGTGACATCATCAATGCACTTGCTGATGTAGCTGGTCACTGATGCTGTGTATTCCTCCAAGTTGGTAGAATCGCCATATGTTGCAGCCTCCCTGAACATGTGCTAGTCAGTACACTCAAAACAGTCCTGAAGAGCAGAGATGGCTCCTGCTGGCCAGGTTTTCACCTGCTTCTGAAGCGGTTTTGTGCGTCTAACGAGCGGTCTGTATGCTGGAATTAACATAACAGAGATGTGGTCTGTGTAGCCAAGGTGGGGGCGGGGCTCTGCCCAATATGCACCTGGGATGTTTGTGTAAACAAGATCAAGCGCATTCGCCGCTCTCGTTGCAAAGTCCACATACTGATGGAATTTAGGGAGCACTGTCTTGAGATTCACATGGTTGAAATCTCCGGTGACAATAAACAGTCCGTCGGGGTGAGAATTCTGCAGTTCGCTCATAGCCCCATACAGTTCACAGAGCACTTCCTTAGCGTTAGTGCTGGGAGGAATGTAAACTCCGGTTATGCAAACAGTGGTGAATTCCCGTGGTAAATAAAAAGGTCTGCATCTAACAGTCACAAGCTCCAACAGCGATGAACAGTAGCTAGAGACTAGCATAGAGTTCTTGCACCATTCCATGTTGATGTAAACACACAAGCCACCACCACGAGTCGTACCGCAGAGAGCTGTATTTCTGTCTCAGAGCTTTTCTCAATTCAATCAGATCAGTGTCACACAAACCTTGCCATATAAACTTCTCTGAGACTTCAGCTTCAAAGTAAGTATAAACGTCAATGTAAATTCTTCAGCTTCACAGTAAACATTTAATAAGACATGCCAGTCACTGGTCACTCATGTCGTTCTATTTCTCTCTCTGGCATTGGCATGGCCATTTATATGCTGCTCTCCCCATGCTCACTGGAATTAGAGACAGGTGTAAGACATAATTTAGCACAGGTGTAAGAGCCCTTACCGGTTTCTCTCTCTCCGGATGCACGCTTGTCCACGCCCCCGCTGCCACACACATATTTTTAAAATAGTGTTGATGTAGAATACATTTAAAACACGAAGTACATCTGTTTGTGTTTCTGTGACAGCTGAATAGTCATTGTTAGACTATTCAGCCGTGCTGAGTGTAGAACTTGCATGTGCAAATATAGACATTCTGAATATGTTGAGTGGAAAATTAAAAACATATCCGTGAAATGTATTTAAAAGGAAGTAACTTAAAAGGAGAGTAGTGTAATCAGAATTGTTTGATAAATAATTTGTAATTTGTAATGGATTATTTTCGTTTTTTTATTTTTATTTTTTGTGGAGCATCTGGGAGTGCACAGACATTTCAAAATAAAGAGGTCCTGGTGCATTTCAAGGCCCATTTAAAAATAAAATAATAGAATATTTCTGGTTATTGGGATTTTGTTTGCATTATAAATTGCATGTGGGATTTTATTCAATTTGGAGTCTTGTGCCTGTATGTCTGGGCAGTAAGGGAAGAAGAAAATTCAATATATACATTTTAAAAATAAATTGGCCGATTATTTGTTTATCAGCTTTCTTCCAATACCTTAATTATCCGTATCATCGAAATTCAATATATCGATTTTAAAAACAATCTGCTTTCTTCCAATACCATACTTATAGTTATCGTTCAAATTCAATATATCGATTTTAAAAACTATTGGCCGATTATTTGTTTATCTGCTTTCTTCCAATAACTTAATTTTTGGTTTTGTTAAAATTCAATATATCATTTTTAAAAACAATCGGTTTTCTTCCAATACCTTAATTATCGGTAAAATTAAATATATCTATTTTATATTGGCCGATTATTTGGTTAACTGCTTTCTATCAATAACTTAATTATCGGTATCATTATCATAATTATCTGTGGTAGGGACTTTTACACAGGCAAAGACCACCTATATTTTGTTCAGAAAATGTAAACATCTAGTTCCCTTTGTTCCACCAAATGCATAAGTATTATTACTGTAGTAGAACATAAAATATTTGCATAAAATGTTTTTAAATATCTTTTAAAATGTATGAAAAAACTTTCAATTAAATTCTATTCACCTCGTTATGTGTTTTCAGTATGAAACTGTCAAGCCACATATTCTCATATCAAACAGAGTCTGGTGTCTACTGCTGTTTTGGGAAGTTCAAAAATAGCCCCCTTTGACACCTAGTTATCGGCTGTTCACATTGTCACCCTGGGCTCGATTAGGGCTGGTATCTTGGCTGTGTGCACATTTTGGTTCCTCTGCATGGTGCACATCTAACAAACATTGGTCTGTTATAAATTAAATATAATATAGATTTAAATAGCAAAATGACATACAAACCCCTGACTTACCAGTGAACTAGACAGTCCTCTCCTTTCAGTCTTGAGTCATGCATGAATTTAATCCTTTCTTTAAAATGCTGTATAATGTGAAGGGAAACAGAGACAGATATTGTTGCCATCATACAGGAATAACACAAGTCTGTTACAAAAGGGATGTTTGAATTCAAGATACTAGATTGAATCAGTGACATTTTAATACAGGCATACAGTCAATTTACTATATTAGGTATTGGTGAATAAAGTGGCCAAAAAGTACTCCTTAAAGTGTGACTTCAGTCTCCAAATACTTTTTGGGGTCCAGTTTTAGATCATCTATGTTTTAGATGTCTTCTGTCAGACTATGACACAACTGATGTTGATGGAGTAGTTTTTCAGGTGTGTGACGTTATAACAGTAAACAAAAATGTTTAAGATACCCTGAAGCAAGAGATACATTTTTATCCATTTGGCACATGGAGAGGTCAAAGATCAAAGATTTCCCATTTAGCCTTAACAGACTGTAGGGGCAAGTGCTGTTAGCAAGCACCTAACATGGAGAGGTAAGCATGCACTGACATGCAAATAACAGAGAGAGAGAGAGAGAGAGAGAGAGAGAGAGAGAGAGAGAGAGAGAGTGAGAGAGAGAGAGAGAGAGAGAGAGAGAGAGGAGTATTTTTTAAATGAAGTACCATACACCTGCATGTCAATCAATCTACTGATGTAATTCTTCCTCTTGATTACGCAGCTTGTTTTATGTTGTTATTACAGGAAGCTACACACTAAAGCGTGATAAAACAGAGTGCAGCACATGCAAAACTTTCATGCTTCACGAGATACTGATATCGCAGTGTAGATCAGTTCAGGCAGCGCTTCACTTTCGGTGTGTCATGCAAGACAATGCAAATGTGTTGCGTTGGTCAAGCTGCAAGGTTGAGCAGATGCCATTCTATATCATTATGGTTTATTTGTTGCTTTTGAAATACATTTTATGTAAATAAGATGATGCACTTTTAATGCTTGAGATTTTTAACCCAGCAAAAAGGCCTTTGGAAGCACAATGACAGTGACACCTAAAATTACATTATTCAAACACAAACATAAACATTAAAAAAAAAGTTTCAAAAGTCTGAGTCTGTATATCTCCAGATTTTATTTAGATTTTGAATCGAAGTTTCAGAATTCAAATAAATAAATGACATAAATAAAAATATTTTTTTATTTTATATATATATACACACACACACACACACACACACACACACACACACACACACACACACACTACTGGCCAAACGTTTTGAAACACTTACTCATTCTTTATTATAATTGTTTTGTCCGCATTTTAGAATAATAGTAAAGTCATCAAAACTATGGAATAACATAAATTAGAACTATGGGAATTATGTTGTGACTAAAAATCCAAAATAAATCAAAACTGTGTTATATTTCAACATCTTCAAAGTAGTCACCCTTTGCGTAGAATTTGCAGACATGTACTTTTGACATTTTCTCAACCAACTTCTTGAGGAATCACCCTGGGATGCTTTTAAACAGTATTGAAGGAGTTCCCATCTATGTTGGGCATTTGTGTGCTTTATTTTATTATTTGGTCCAAATCATCCATTTTTTTTAATTACATTTTAGTTTTATTTTGAAATAAATTAATATGGTGGCACAATTATATTTTTGTCTACAAAACTAATTTCAAACATTTAAGCGTACGCCTTCAGATCAAAAGATGTTTAAAATCAAGAGAAACATTTCAGTCAAGAGTTTCAAAACTTTTGACCGGTAGTGTATATATAAATATATATATATATATATATATATATATATATACACACACACTGGCAGACAACATTTTGGAATAATGTATAGATTTGACTGTTTCGGAAGGAAATTGGTACTTTAATTCACAAAAGTGACATTCAACTGATCACAAAGTATAGTCAGGACATTACTGGTGTAAAAAACAGCACATCACTATTTGAAAAAAGTAATTTCTGATCAAATCCAGACAGGCCCCATTCCCAGCAGCCATGAATCCAACACCTTATCCTTGAGTAATCATGCTAATCGTACTAGAAAATCACTTGCCATTATATCAAACACAGTTGAAACAATTTGGTTCATAATGAAGCTTAACATTGTGTCTGAGTTTGTTTTTGAGTTGCCACAGTATGTAATATACTGGCATGTCTTAAGGTCAATATTAGGTCAAAAATGGCAAAAAAAGAAACGGCTTTCCCTAGAAACTATTCACTTCTAGTCAATCATTGTTTTGAGGAATGAAGGTGAAACAATGATTGAAACTGCCAAAAAAACTGAAGATTTCATACAAAGGTGTAACTACAGTCTTCTAAGACAAAGAACAACTGTCTCTAACAAGGACAGAAAGAGATGTGGAAGACCAGATGTACAACTTAACAAGAGGATAAGTACATCAGAGTCTCTAGTCTGAGAAATAGATGTCTCAAATGTCCTCCGCTGACAGCTTCATTGAATTATACCTGCTCAACACCAGTTTCATGTACAACAGTAAAGAGAAGACTCAGGAGGCCTTATGGGAAGAATTGCAATAAAAAAAACAAAACTTTTGAAACACAAAATCAAAAAGGAAAGGTTGGAGTGGGCAAAGAAACACAGACATTGGACAACAGATCATTGGAAAAGAGTGTTATGGATCTTAACCCCATTGAGCTTTTGTGGGATCAGCTAGACTGTAAGGTGCGTGAGAAGTGCCCGACAAGACAGTCACATCTATGACAAGCGCTACAGGAAGTATGGGGTGAAAGGTCACCTGAGTATCTGGACAAACTGACAGCTAGAATGCCAAAGATCTGCAGAGCTGTCATTACTGCATGTGGAGTTTTTGATGAGAACTCTTTGAAGTAATTTAAGAAGTTCTGAACATTTGTTTTTCAATATATATAATGGTTCTACCCAATTTCTAGGTTACTAATCAAAAAGCCAAAGCAAATTTGTGACATTAAAAGTGTTAATTCCTTTTCTACACAAAGGTCAGATTTTCTTGTGCGGCGATTAACAAGAAAAATGAAAAATGATACTACTTTTAAATGATAAAAGTTGCTGACCCCTGGTCTAATCAATGCTTTACTCGTCTGCCACAATAATGTAATGTATTTTAATAATCTTAATTATTATATTTGTTATATATTATAATTATTTAAATATTACTTTATTAAATCATCAAATTATTATTAATCATCAGATATTTAATTATTTTAATTTTGGGGCCTTTCTATGCAAAAACTGATATTTTTGATTAATTGCGATAAAGTATTTTAACTGGCATAAATTATTTGATTAAAAATGTTCAATCAGTTGACAGCCCAAGGAATGTTGCACTTCCAGTCTTAATTTTATGGATTTTCTAGAGCTGTTAAAATGAATGTGTTAACGCATGTGATTAATGAAAAATTTGGGGGGGGGGGGAAATAATCATTGTTACATATTTTTTTGTTTTCTTTCCTAAGAAGGAAAGAATGCATGTAACAATGTTCACAGTTAGGGTAAAGGAGAAAGCGGGAGACGGCGAATCCTACTCAAACGGTGTGTTTTCTATTTCTTTTAAACTCAATATTTCTGCCTTTCAGCAGTCGCACTCAGAACTCCGCTTTTCTGCAGACATAAAACAGAGTCTTTCTCCAGCACGTGTTTCGTCACTCTCTCGGGACTGACATCTGGCTCACTCTTAAAGACTATCTCCACTCTCACGCAATGACAAACTGATGTTAGAGACAATCATTGCCAGCTGATGATCCTTACCATTCTCATCTGCTGATCTCACTCTCCATTCACAAACTGGCACATACCCCCACCACCACCACAATGCATTTTAACAGGAAGTGTGTATATAGAGTCGATTTTCAGCACTTTTTTTAAACCTGCGATTAATCGTGATTAACTATGAAAAATCATGTGATTAAATATTTTAATTGACTAGCAGCTCTAGTATTTTCTATAACA
This sequence comes from Xyrauchen texanus, assembly GCF_025860055.1. Classification (NCBI taxonomy): domain Eukaryota; kingdom Metazoa; phylum Chordata; class Actinopteri; order Cypriniformes; family Catostomidae; genus Xyrauchen; species Xyrauchen texanus. Next base: position 2,320,150 of record NC_068284.1, read on the forward strand.
TTTTAACTTTGTATAGTACTGTGTAACAATAAACAAGTAACTCTAAACAAATATGTTGTACTTCTGCGCACACAGTCATTCAAAAACAGATCTGTGTCACATGTGAGGGAAAACTATTTGTCCATATTTAACTACTGTGTATGTCTCTAATTACTTGACAGAACAAAACTATATCCAATAGACATTTCACACAACCTTGAAGGAAAATCAAAGGAAATCTTACTGGTTAAGCTAGTTTAGATGGTTGGTTGGGACACCAGCATCCAAAACACATATGCTGATAACTGGAAAATCTGGTCATTTTAACAAGGTTCACACCACAAGGCTCCATTGAAACCCTTCAACCAAGGATGCAAATATATGAGAATGACCAATTCTAAACATTTAATATCAAGGGCTGTGCAATAGGTCCAAAAATTTTTTATAAAAAATGTATAGATATTGCGATTTTAATTGTGATGTTGTCAAATGATTTCCCTTACACATTTTACATTCAAAATGTGTTTCAGTGTTCAAAAAGAGGATAACAAAACTGTCTTTACATAAATGATAGAATCGTTTTTTTCTTTAAACCTTTTTTTGTCTCCCTTAATTTCTCAATTTCTGTTCTGTTCTCTCACTAGTACCTTTTTTGCTTTCGTATTCTGACTGGCGAGATCTCATCAGGAAAAGATGTGCACAAATCAGAATAGCGAATAAAACATAAAATAGAAAATTAAGTTGCAGCTTGTTCCGATTTAGAAACTTCACATGCTCATATTTAAATTGTATAAAAAATTTTATAAAAAATCATCCACTGAATGGCATTTGCGTTTGTCTGCTGCGGATGAACTGAATGTGCAAAGATGTGAAGAATGTTTGTCTTTCTCTGCCGTAGGCCTGCGGATGTGTTGCAAGTTACGTGAAGAATGTGAGCTGCTCACTGAAGGTCATTTATACACATATGGGTTTCAAGCAGGTATGACATAATATTTGCAACCAGGAGTATGCAATGACGCAAATTATACATCATCAAAAGCATTTAACTTCAGTGATTTAGGACATTCATATCAGCAGCAAACCTTGCTGGAGTTCACTTAAACCATATCCAAGACCACCTTTTTAAGTGGACTCGGGTGCGGTTCGCGGTTCTGCACCTGGGTTCGGAGAACCATGAACACATCAACAAAACGAAACAAATTTTGACGTCAAACAAAACATACATTTTTAGTGTGAACACACCTTTAATTTCTTCAGGATATGATCGATGCTGAGCAAAAGGTGATTCTGTGTACATCTGGGCGATAAAGTCAGCTCCCTCCGGTTTCTCAGCAATGCACTACCACAAGGCTCAGTACTCGCAACAACACTCTTCAACCTCTACACAAGTGAAATGCCACCTACAAGGTTGCGTACATTTTCATATGCTGATAACCTTGTCTTGGCAACGCAAACAACCTCCTCTAGAAAACAGAAGTGCTGACCGTTCTCTAAACATGATATTCTGTGGCAACACCGTGCAACATGACACCTCTCCAACCTATCTAGGAGTAGAGCTGGACAGCACACTAACTTATCATGCCCATCTGAGGAAGATAGCCACCAAGATGAAAGCGAGAGATAACCTTGTCCAGAAATTGGCAGGCACGATCTAGGGAGCAACAACACCAGTGCTACCTACCTCAGCACTGGCTCTGGTGTACTTTTTAGCAGTGTATTGTATGGGCCTGAAGCTGCCACACATGACTTGTCGATGCCCGACTGCACACGTCAATGCAGTGTGTTACTGGAATCCTCACGTTAACCCCAATTCCTTGGCTACATGTTCTGTCCTACACTGCTCCACCATCCATCCACCAAAACGCTTCAACCATCCAGGAAGCAGAACAAGTAGATAGCAATGAACATCTCCAAATTGACCTGGACCTCAAAATGTCACTCATCTGTGTCTGAAGGCATGCAAGCCTTTCTGGACCTATGTGAACACCCTCCGAAATCGTAACTTTAGCACTGACGGAGCCTGGAAAGCTGACTGGGTCTCACAAGATGTCACAATCTCCAGAATCCATTGGCTTAAACATCTTAAAGTGAAGATATAGATGCTGGTCTACATTTCAGTCATATGATGAATTTCCCTGAGCTTTCCAACATCTTTCCAGTCATTGATTCTAGTTAAGGAATATTTCAAATCATTTTATAAAAAATTTTCCAAGACTCTTTAAGATTATACTCATTGCCATGGACTTATCCAGGCTGGGATGTAACAATTATAAGATTCCCTGATATTTCCAGGTTTTCCATGATCCTGGAAATGCTGTTACTTGTTCATAGCATCACAGACAGGAGTGCAAAAGCAAATGTCTTCACAACATGCCCTACTAATTTTGGGATTGCTGCAGAGGGTTTGGAGGATATTTTGGGTGATTTTATTGTTCAAAATTACTAACCAAATGACTTGTGCCCAAAAGACCACATTGAACAAATCAGTATCACGTCTACACTAAAACATTTTAGTTTGAAAACGCATTAATTTTGCTATGTTTTGGCCTTCCCTCAACACCGAATCAGCGTTTTAGTCCAGTGAAAACTGAGCTTTTTGAAAACGCTCCACCCAAGTGGATACATTTGAAAACTCTGTCATTCCGTCGTAGTGTAGACAGGGAAAACGATGACGTATTTGTTGTCATGTGACGCAGTCATGTGGTCCATTCAACCAAAAACAATCAAGATGGCGGCCATTGTTGTAGTCGCCCATGTTGTAGTGGCGTTGTTGTGCCTGCTATCCACTTTAAAAGCATTGTTAAAGATAAATGTTAATTTGTACAACATTCACAATGCATTCCTTCAAAGGCAACTGGATATTTACTCTGAATTGCTATCCAGCGATGGAAAACGAGGACAATTGCTTTTCAGACCATACGTTGAAATTGTACATCGAAAACAAAACGCTGTTTTCAGATTTATCAGAATTAATGCGGAGAGCATTTCAGAAACTAAAACGCAGTTTTCAAACTAATCCGAATTAATATGGATGTAGGTCCTTCTTGCTGCAATATTTTGACCTGTTTTGATTAAAAATATTTTGGGTTTGTCGGTGCCCAGATAAAGGCTGTCAAAAAAATCTAGAAATCTGACATGTGGTTTCTATTTAGCATGCAAAGAAAAAATGAAATGGCAGGTATGGCAGCGTTTCCACCAGAACATCCATCCTGCTGACAGGACCAGGATGAGACAGGGCTGGGTCAGTCCCGTTCTTTTACAGAGGGTCAGTTTCACATTACGCATTGCCCGGTTTCACAGGCTCAGAGGGGTGACATGAGGGCTGATGGTAAAGGGGGGATATAAATAAAGGCGTAGTGAGACCAAGGCATCACTGCAGAACCCAGCTCATAACTTCCTTCCTGCACTAATCGGGCCACAAGAGGAAGTGTGCGTATGTGAGTATGTGCACTCGTAAACACGTGTGTGTAAATGCATGCATGCTCAAGGGTGTAACTATTATGTCTGCCAATTATGACATGAAATCACAATATTTATATATTAAAAGGATAATTTGTCCGAAAATAAAGAAAGGTTCATTCATAAAGTGAATGGTGACTCTTTTGAACAACTCTTTTGTTAGGGAATAATGACAGAATTTTCATTTTTGGGAAAATCAACCCTTTAAGGGTAATGAATACTGTGGAAAAGACAAAAGGGAACAGCATGTGTTGGTGTGTAATGTAAAATGAGAGTAAAGTGTGAGTATGAGCTTTGTAGAGACAGTTGTAGTTTATTTATATCTTCAGGTTACAATTACTTGTTCTGCCCACTAGTGGTGGAGAGATATCATAGCTATTAGCAAATATGCCCTTCAGAAATGCATGTTGTCTGCTCAAAGGTTTTGCCAGTTCAAATCTGCTGCAGGGATAAACAGATAAGTCATCTCCTAAAGAAATGGACAGAAGACAGAAAAATATTTTAATATGTAAAATGAAAATCACAAGCAAAACTATATTGGAGCAAAATGTAAGCATTCCATCACCAGTCAAAAGTTTGGATGCAAGTTATCCCTCATCATTATTACTATCATCCAAATTTTTTAATGAGAGAACAGTCATCAAAACAACACATATTTTTGAATAAATGTATTGATGTGCATGTAAACACACTTATTGACTCATTGGAACTAACACACTTCACCTTCATCAAAAGTATCTTGATTTCATTAATGTCTATGAGAAACAAATTAGATATTAAAGAGATCTCATTTTTGACTTCTCTTTCCTATGGGTCTTCCTGAGGGAGTCTGCTCAAAGAACTAAAACGTACAAGACGTCTCTCATGGGAGAGAACTTCATTTACCTAAATTTGGCGTGTCAGTATGTCACTATTAAGTATTTCTGAATAAAAGTATTGAGACACTTTAAAGGATTGTTAAAGTTAAACTTTCAATAATATATGCATGAAAACTAAGTTTAAACTAAGTGACTTAATGGGTCATTACTAATTTTTATAACCAAAAGACATACGTAACGTAGTAGTAACCATAATATTTTACAATGATTATTATCTTGTCATAATTCTTAGGGTATGCTAGATTCACATCTCAACAATATGGAGCCCCTTAAAGGACAGGGATGGACTTTTTTTTATTTATTAATAGTTTGCATTCTCTAAAAATAATTTTGTGTTACCTGATGATAGCTTTATCCATCGCTTATGAACATTTACCATGTTTTTCCACAAACACCATGGATCAAATATAATTACTGTAGTGAAATCATGGTCATTTTTGTGATTGCTATCATTTTGCTACAAACACCGTAGATCAAGTTTAAAAACTTTAGTAAAACCATACTCCATTTTGTGGTTGCTATCATTTTACTACAAACAATATAGATCAAATATAATTACAGTAGTGAAACTATGGTCAGTCTTGTGTTTGCTATCGTTTTATTACAACTACCATAGTTCAAACACAATTACTGTAGTGAGACTATGGTCAATCCTGTGGTTGCTATCATTTTACTACAAACACTTTAGATCAAGTTTAAAAAATGTAGTAAAAGCATGGTACATTTCTTGGTTAGTATCTTTTTACTACAAACACCATAGTTCAAATATAATTACTGTAGTAAAAGCATGGTACATTTTGTGGTTGCTATCATTTTACTACAAACACCATAGTTCAAATATAATTACTGTAGTAAAAGCATGGTCAATTTGTGGTTGCTATCATTTTACTACAAACACCATAGTTCAAATATAATTACTGTAGTAAAAGCATGGTCAATTTTGTGTTTGCTATCATTTTACTACAAACACCATAGTTCATATATAATTACTGTAGTAAAAGCATGGTCAATTTTGTGGTTGCTATCATTTTACTACAAACACCATAGTTCAAATATAATTACTGTAGTAAAAGCATGGTCAATTTGTGTTTGCTATCATTTTACTACAAACACCATAGTTCAAATATAATTACTGTAGTAAAACCATTGTCAATTGTTGTGTTTGCTGTCATTTTACTACAAACACCATAGTTCATATATAATTACTGTAGTAAAAGCATGGTCAATTTTGTGGTTGCTATCATTTTACTACAAACACCATAGTTCAAATATAATTACTGTAGTAAAACCATTGTCAATTGTTGTGTTTGCTATCATTTTACTACAAACACCATAGTTCAAATATAATTACTGTAGTAAAACCATTGTCAATTGTTGTGTTTGCTATCATTTTACTACAAACACCATAGTTCATATATAATTACTGTAGTAAAAGCATGGTCAATTTTGTGGTTGCTATCATTTTACTACAAACACCATAGTTCAAATATAATTACTGTAGTAAAAGCATGGTCAATTTGTGGTTGCTGACATTTTACTACAAACACCATAGTTCATATATAACTACTGTAGTAAAAGCATGGTCAATTTTGTGGTTAATATCTTTTTACTACAAACACCATAGTTCATATATAATTACTGTAGTAAAAGCATGGTAAATTTTGTGGTTGCTATCGTTTTACTACAAACACCATAGATCAAATATAATTACTGTAGTGAAACTATGGTCAGTCTTGTGGTTGCTATCGTTTTATTACAAATACCATAGTTCAAACACAATTACTGTAGCGAGACTATGGTCAATCCTGTGGTTGCTATCATTTTACTACAAACACTTTAGATCAAGTTTACAAAATTTAGTAAAAGCATGGTAACATTTTTTGGTTAGTATCTTTTTACTACAAACACCATAGTTCAAATATAATTACTGTAGTAAAAGCATGGTCAATTTTGTGGTTGCTATCATTTTACTACAAACATCATAGTTCAAATATAATTACTGTAGTAAAACCATGGTCAATTTTGTGGTTGCTATCATTTTACTACAAACACCATAGTTCAAATATAATTACTGTAGTAAAAGCATGGTCAATTTTGTGTTTGCTATCATTTTACTACAAACACCATAGTTCAAATATAATTACTGTAGTAAAAGCATGGTCAATTTTGTGGTTGCTATCATTTTACTACAAACATCATAGTTCAAATATAATTACTGTAGTAAAACCATGGTCAATTTTGTGGTTGCTATCATATTACTACAAACACCATAGTTCAAATATAATTACTGTAGTAAAAGCATGGTCAATTTTGTGTTTGCTATCATTTTACTACAAACACCATAGTTCATATATAATTACTGTAGTAAAAGCATGGTCAATTTTGTGTTTGCTATCATTTTACTACAAACACCATAGTTCAAATATAATTACTGTAGTAAAAGCATGGTCAATTTTGTGTTTGCTATCATTTTACTACAAACACCATAGTTCATATATAATTACTGTAGTAAAAGCATGGTCAATTTTGTGGTTGCTATCATTTTACTACAAACACCATAGTTCAAATATAATTACTGTAGTAAAAGCATGGTCAATTTGTGTTTGCTATCATTTTACTACAAACACCATAGTTCAAATATAATTACTGTAGTAAAACCATTGTCAATTGTTGTGTTTGCTATCATTTTACTACAAACACCACAGATCAAATATAATTACTGTCGTGAAACTATGGTCAGTCTTGTGGTTGCTATCGTTTTATTACAAATACCATAGTTCAAACACAATTACTGTAGCGAGACTATGGTCAATCCTGTGGTTGCTATCATTTTACTACCAACACTTTAGATCTAGTTTAAAAAATGTAGTAAAAGCATGGTAACATTTTTTGGTTAGTATCTTTTTACTACAAACACCATAGTTCAAATATAATTACTGTAGTAAAACCATTGTCAATTGTTGTGTTTGCTATCATTTTACTGCAAACACCATAGTTCATATATAATTACTGTAGTAAAAGCATGGTCAATTTGTGGTTGCTGTCATTTTACTACAAACACCATAGTTCATATATAACTACTGTAGTAAAAGCATGGTCAATTTTGTGGTTAGTATTTTTTTACTACAAACACTATAGTTCATATATAATTACTGTAGTAAAAGCATGGTCAATTTGTGGTTAGTATCTTTTTACTACAAACACCATAGTTCATATATAATTACTGTAATAAAACCATTGTCAATTGTTGTGTTTGCTATCATTTTACTACAAACACCATAGTTCATATATAACTACTGTAGTAAAATCATGGTCAATTTTGTGGTTAGTATCTTTTTACTACAAACACCATAGTTCATATATAATTACTGTAATAAAAGCATGGTCAATTTTGTGGTTGCTGTTGTTTTACTAAAAACACCATAGATCAAATATAATTACTGTCGTGAAACTATGGTCAGTCTTGTGGTTGCTATCGTTTTATTACAAATACCATAGTTCAACCAAAATTACTGTAGCGAGACTATGGTCAATCCTGTGGTTGCTATCATTTTACTACAAACACTTTAGGTCAAGTTTAAAAAATGTAGTAAAAGCATGGTAACATTTTTTGGTTAGTATCTTTTTAATACAAACACCATAGTTCATATATAACTACTGTAGTAAAAGCATGGTCAATTTTGTGGTTAGTATCTTTTTACTACAAACACCATAGTTCAAATATAATTACTGTAGTAAAAGCATGGTACATTTTGTGGTTGCTATCATATATAATTACATATATAATTGTGTTTGCAATCATTTACTACAAACACCATAGTTCAAATATAATTACTGTAGTAAAACCATTGTCAATTGTTGTGTTTGCTATCATTTTACTACAAACACCATAGTTCAAATATAATTACTGTAGTAAAAGCATGGTCAATTTTGTGGTTACTATCATTTTACTACAAACACCATAGTTCATATATAATTACTGTAGTAAAAGCATGGTCAATTTGTGGTTGCTGTCATTTTACTACAAACACCATAGTTCATATATAACTACTGTAGTAAAATCATGGTCAATTTTGTGGTTAGTATCTTTTTACTACAAACACCATAGTTCAAATATAATTACTTTAGTAAAAGCATGGTAAATGTTGTGGTTGCTATCATTTTACTACAAACACCATAGTTCAAATATAATTACTGTAGGAAACCGATGATCAATTTTGTGGTTACTCTTTTTTTTACTACAAACACCATAGATCATATATAGGTACTGTAGAAAAACCATGATCAATTTGTGGTTGCTATTATTTTACTACAAACACCATAGATCTCATTTTTGACTTCTCTTTCCTATGGGTCTTCCTGAGGGAGTCTGCTCAAAGAACTAAAATGTACAAGATGTCTCTCATGGGAGAGAACTTCATTTACCTAAATTTGGCGTGTCAGTATGTCACTATTAAGTATTTCTGAATAAAAGTATTGAGACACTTTAAAGGATTGTGAAAATAAATGGTTTAACTTTCAATAATATATGCATGAAAACTAAGTTTAAACTAAGTGACTTAATGGGTCATTACTAATTTTTATAACCAAAAGACATACGTAACGTAGTAGTAACCATAATATTTTACAATGATTATTATCTTGTCATATTTTTTTTTATTTATTAGTAGTTTGCATTCCATAAAAATAATTTTGTGTTACCTGACGATAGCTTTATCCATCGCTTATGAACATTTACCATGTTTTTCCACAAACACCATGGATCAAATATAATTACTGTAGTGAAATCATGGTCATTCTTGTGGTTGCTATCGTTTTACTACAAACACCGTAGATCAAGTTTAAAAACTTTAGTAAAACCATACTCCATTTTGTGGTTGCTATCCTTTTACTACAAACACCATAGTTCAAATATAATTACTGTAGTAAAACCATGGTCAATTTTGTGGTTGCTATCATTTTACTACAAACACCATAGTTCAAATATAATTACTGTAGTAAAACCATGGTCAATTTTGTGGTTGCTATCATTTTACTACAAACACCATAGTTCAAATATAATTACTGTAGTAAAAGCATGGTCAATTTTGTGTTTGCTATCATTTTACTACAAACACCATAGTTCATATATAATTACTGTAGTAAAAGCATGGTCAATTTTGTGTTTGCTATCATTTTACTACAAACACCATAGTTCATATATAATTACTGTAGTAAAAGCATGGTCAATTTTGTGGTTGCTATCATTTTACTACAAACACCATAGTTCAAATATAATTACTGTAGTAAAAGCATGGTCAATTTGTGTTTGCTATCATTTTACTACAAACACCATAGTTCAAATATAATTACTGTAGTAAAACCATTGTCAATTGTTGTGTTTGCTATCATTTTACTACAAACACCACAGATCAAATATAATTACTGTCGTGAAACTATGGTCAGTCTTGTGGTTGCTATCGTTTTATTACAAATACCATAGTTCAAACACAATTACTGTAGCTGAGACTATGGTCAATCCTGTGGTTGCTATCATTTTACTACAAACACTTTAGATCTAGTTTAAAAAATGTAGTAAAAGCATGGTAACATTTTTTGGTTAGTATCTTTTTACTACAAACACCATAGTTCAAATATAATTACTGTAGTAAAACCATTGTCAATTGTTGTGTTTGCTATCATTTTACTGCAAACACCATAGTTCATATATAATTACTGTAGTAAAAGCATGGTCAATTTTGTGGTTGCTGTCATTTTACTACAAACACCATAGTTCATATATAACTACTGTAGTAAAAGCATGGTCAATTTTGTGGTTAGTATCTTTTTACTACAAACACTATAGTTCATATATAATTACTGTAGTAAAAGCATGGTCAATTTGTGGTTAGTATCATTTTACTACAAACACCATAGTTCATATATAATTACTGTAGTAAAACCATTGTCAATTGTTGTGTTTGCTATCATTTTACTACAAACACCATAGTTCATATATAACTACTGTAGTAAAATCATGGTCAATTTTGTGGTTAGTATCTTTTTACTACAAACACCATAGTTCATATATAATTACTGTAGTAAAAGCATGGTCAATTTTGTGGTTGCTATCGTTTTACTAAAAACACCATAGATCAAATATAATTACTGTCGTGAAACTATGGTCAGTCTTGTGGTTGCTATCGTTTTATTACAAATACCATAGTTCAAACAAAATTACTGTAGCGAGACTATGGTCAATCCTGTGGTTGCTATCATTTTACTACAAACACTTTAGATCAAGTTTAAAAAATGTAGTAAAAGCATGGTAACATTTTTTGGTTAGTATCTTTTTAATACAAACACCATAGTTCAAATATAATTACTGTAGTAAAAGCATGGTCAATTTTGTGGTTAGTATCATTTTACTACAAACACCATAGTTCAAATATAATTACTGTAGTAAAAGCATGGTCAATTTTGTGGTTGCTGTCATTTTACTACAAACACCATAGTTCAAATATAATTACTGTAGTAAAACCATTGTCAATTGTTGTGTTTGCTATCATTTTACTACAAACACCATAGTTCATATATAACTACTGTAGTAAAAGCATGGTCAATTTTGTGGTTAGTATCATTTTACTACAAACACCATAGTTCATATATAATTACTGTAGTAAAAGCATGGTCAATTTTGTGGTTGCTGTTGTTTTACTAAAAACACCATAGATCAAATATAATTACTGTCAGTGAAACTATGGTCAGTCTTGTGGTTGCTATCGTTTTATTATAAATACCATAGTTCAACCAAAATTACTGTAGCGAGACTATGGTCAATCCTGTGGTTGCTATCATTTTACTACAAACACTTTAGGTCAAGTTTAAAAAATGTAGTAAAAGCATGGTAACATTTTTTGGTTAGTATCATTTTAATACAAACACCATAGTTCAAATATAATTACTGTAGTAAAAGCATGGTCAATTTTGTGGTTAGCTATCATTTTACTACAAACACCATAGTTCAAATATAATTACTGTAGTAAAAGCATGGTACATTTTGTGGTTGCTATCATATATAATTACATATATAATTGTGTTTGCAATCATTTACTACAAACACCATAGTTCAAATATAATTACTGTAGTAAAACCATTGTCAATTGTTGTGTTTGCTATCATTTTACTACAAACACCATAGTTCAAATATAATTACTGTAGTAAAAGCATGGTCAATTTTGTGGTTACTATCATTTTACTACAAACACCATAGTTCATATATAACTACTGTAGTAAAATCATGGTCAATTTTGTGGTTAGTATCTTTTTACTACAAACACCATAGTTCAAATATAATTACTTTAGTAAAAGCATGGTAAATGTTGTGGTTGCTATCATTTTACTACAAACACCATAGTTCAAATATAATTACTGTAGGAAACCGATGATCAATTTTGTGGTTACTCATTTTTTACTACAAACACCATAGATCATATATAGGTACTGTAGAAAAACCATGATCAATTTGTGGTTGCTATTATTTTACTACAAACACCATAGATCTCATTTTTGACTTCTCTTTCCTATGGGTCTTCCTGAGGGAGTCTGCTCAAAGAACTAAAATGTACAAGACGTCTCTCATGGGAGAGAACTTCATTTACCTAAATTTGGCGTGTCAGTATGTCACTATTAAGTATTTCTGAATAAAAGTATTGAGACACTTTAAAGGATTGTGACAATAAATGGTTTAACTTTCAATAATATATGCATGAAAACTAAGTTTAAACTAAGTGACTTAATGGGTCATTACTAATTTTTATAACCAAAAGACATACGTAACGTAGTAGTAACCATAATATTTTACAATGATTATTATCTTGTCATAATTTTTTTTATTTATTAATAGTTTGCATTCCCTAAAAATAATTTTGTGTTACCTGACGATAGCTTTATCCATCGCTTATGAACATTTACCATGTTTTTCCACAAACACCATGGATCAAATATAATTACTGTAGTGAAATCATGGTCATTCTTGTGGTTGCTATCGTTTTACTACAAACACCGTAGATCAAGTTTAAAAACTTTAGTAAAACCATACTCCATTTTGTGGTTGCTATCCTTTTACTACAAACACCATAGTTCAAATATAATTACTGTAGTAAAACCATGGTCAATTTTGTGGTTGCTATCATTTTACTACAAACACCATAGTTCAAATATAATTACTGTAGTAAAAGCATGGTCAATTTTGTGTTTGCTATCATTTTACTACAAACACCATAGTTCATATATAATTACTGTAGTAAAAGCATGGTCAATTTTGTGGTTGCTATCATTTTACTACAAACACCATAGTTCAAATATAATTACTATAGTAAAAGCATGGTCAATTGTTGTGTTTGCTATCATTTTACTACAAACACCATAGATCAAATATAATTACTGTCGTGAAACTATGGTCAGTCTTGTGGTTGCTATCGTTTTATTACAAATACCATAGTTCAAACGCAATTACTGTAGCGAGACTATGGTCAGTCCTGTGGTTGCTATCATTTTACTACAAAAACTTTAGATCTAGTTTAAAAAATGTAGTAAAAGCATGGTAACATTTTTTGGTTAGTATCTTTTTACTACAAACACCATAGTTCAAATATAATTACTGTAGTAAAACCATTGTCAATTGTTGTGTTTGCTATCATTTTACTGCAAACACCATAGTTCATATATAATTACTGTAGTAAAAGCATGGTCAATTTTGTGGTTGCTATCATTTTACTACAAACACCATAGTTCAAATATAATTACTGTAGTAAAAGCATGGTCAATTTGTGTTTGCTATCATTTTACTACAAACACCATAGTTCAAATATAATTACTGTAGTAAAACCATTGTCAATTGTTGTGTTTGCTATCATTTTACTACAAACACCATAGTTCAAATATAATTACTGTAGTAAAACCATTGTCAATTGTTGTGTTTGCTGTCATTTTACTACAAACACCATAGTTCATATATAACTACTGTAGTAAAATCATGGTCAATTTTGTGGTTAGTATCTTTTTACTACAAACACCATAGTTCATATATAATTACTGTAGTAAAAGCATGGTAAATTTTGTGGTTGCTATCGTTTTACTACAAACACCATAGATCAAATATAATTACTGTAGTGAAACTATGGTCAGTCTTGTGGTTGCTATCGTTTTATTACAAATACCATAGTTCAAACACAATTACTGTAGCGAGACTATGGTCAATCCTGTGGTTGCTATCATTTTACTACAAACACTTTAGATCAAGTTTACAAAATGTAGTAAAAGCATGGTAACATTTTTTGGTTAGTATCTTTTTACTACAAACACAATAGTTCAAATATCATTACTGTAGTAAAAGCATGGTCAATTTTGTGGTTGCTATCATTTTACTACAAACACCATAGTTCAAATAGAATTACTGTAGTAAAAGCATGGTCAATTTTGTGGTTGCTATCATTTTACTACAAACACCATAGTTCAAATATAATTACTGTAGTAAAAGCATGGTCAATTTTGTGTTTGCTATCATTTTACTACAAACACCATAGTTCATATATAATTACTGTAGTAAAAGCATGGTCAATTTTGTGGTTGCTATCATTTTAGTACAAACACCATAGTTCAAATATAATTACTGTAGTAAAAGCATGGTCAATTTGTGTTTGCTATCATTTTACTACAAACACCATAGTTCAAATATAATTACTGTAGTAAAACCATTGTCAATTGTTGTGTTTGCTATCATTTTACTACAAACACCATAGATCAAATATAATTACTGTCGTGAAACTATGGTCAGTCTTGTGGTTGGTATCGTTTTATTACAAATACCATAGTTCAAAAACAATTACTGTAGCGAGACTATGGTCAGTCCTGTGGTTGCTATCATTTTACTACAAACACTTTAGATCTAGTTTAAAAAATGTAGTAAAAGCATGGTAACATTTTTTGGTTAGTATCTTTGTACTACAAACACCATAGTTCAAATATAATTACTGTAGTAAAACCATTGTCAATTGTTGTGTTTGCTATCATTTTACTGCAAACACCATAGTTCATATATAATTACTGTAGTAAAAGCATGGTCAATTTGTGGTTGCTGTCATTTTACTACAAACACCATAGTTCATATATAACTACTGTAGTAAAAGCATGGTCAATTTTGTGGTTAGTATTTTTTTACTACAAACACTATAGTTCATATATAATTACTGTAGTAAAAGCATGGTCAATTTGTGGTTAGTATCTTTTTACTACAAACACCATAGTTCATATATAATTACTGTAATAAAACCATTGTCAATTGTTGTGTTTGCTATCATTTTACTACAAACACCATAGTTCATATATAACTACTGTAGTAAAATCATGGTCAATTTTGTGGTTAGTATCTTTTTACTACAAACACCATAGTTCATATATAATTACTGTAATAAAAGCATGGTAAATTTTGTGGTTGCTATCGTTTTACTAAAAACACCATAGATCAAATATAATTACTGTCGTGAAACTATGGTCAGTCTTGTGGTTGCTATCGTTTTATTACAAATACCATAGTTCAAACACAATTACTGTAGCGAGACTATGGTCAATCCTGTGGTTGCTATCATTTTACTACAAACACTTTAGATCAAGTTTAAAAAATGTAGTAAAAGCATGGTAACGTTTTTTGGTTAGTATCGTTTTAATACAAACACCATAGTTCAAATATAATTACTGTAGTAAAAGCATGGTCAATTTTGTGGTTACTCTCGTTTTACTACAAACACCATAGTTCATATATAACTACTGTAGTAAAAGCATGGTCAATTTTGTGGTTAGTATCTTTTTACTACAAACACCATAGTTCAAATATAATTACTGTAGTAAAAGCATGGTACATTTTGTGGTTGCTATCATATATAATTACATATATAATTGTGTTTGCAATCATTTACTACAAACACCATAGTTCAAATATAATTACTGTAGTAAAACCATTGTCAATTGTTGTGTTTGCTATCATTTTACTACAAACACCATAGTTCAAATATAATTACTGTAGTAAAAGCATGGTCAATTTTGTGGTTGCTATCATTTTACTACAAACAACATAGTTCATATATAATTACTGTAGTAAAAGCATGGTCAATTTGTGGTTGCTGTCATTTTACTACAAACACCATAGTTCATATATAACTACTGTAGTAAAATCATGGTCAATTTTGTGGTTAGTATCTTTTTACTACAAACACCATAGTTCAAATATAATTACTTTAGTAAAAGCATGGTAAATGTTGTGGTTGCTATCATTTTACTACAAACACCATAGTTCAAATATAATTACTGTAGGAAACCGATGATCAATTTTGTGGTTACTCTTTTTTTTTACTACAAACACCATAGATCAAATATAGGTACTGTAGAAAAACCATGATCAATTTGTGGTTGCTATTATTTTACTACAAACACCATAGATCTCATTTTTGACTTCTCTTTCCTATGGGTCTTCCTGAGGGAGTCTGCTCAAAGAACTAAAATGTACAAGACGTCTCTCATGGGAGAGAACTTCATTTACCTAAATTTGGCGTGTCAGTATGTCACTATTAAGTATTTCTGAATAAAAGTATTGAGACACTTTAAAGGATTGTGAAAATAAATGGTTTAACTTTCAATAATATATGCATGAAAACTAAGTTTAAACTAAGTGACTTAATGGGTCATTACTAATTTTTATAACCAAAAGACATACGTAACGTAGTAGTAACCATAATATTTTACAATGATTATTATCTTGTCATAATTCTTAGGGTATGCTAGATTCACATCTCAACATTATGGAGCCCTTAAAGGACAGGGATGGACTTTTTTATTTATTAATAGTTTGCATTCCCTAAAAATAATTTTGTGTTACCTGACTGATAGCTTTATCCATCGCTTATGAACATTTACCATGTTTTTCCACAAACACCATGGATCAAATATAATTACTGTAGTGAAATCATGGTCATTCTTGTGGTTGCTATCGTTTTACTACAAACACCGTAGATCAAGTTTAAAAACTTTAGTAAAACCATACTCCATTTTGTGGTTGCTACCCTTTTACTTCAAACACAATAGATCAAATATAATTACAGTAGTGAAACTATGGTCAGTCTTGTGTTTGCTATCGTTTTATTACAAATACCATAGTTCAAACACAATTACTGTAGTGAGACTATGGTCAATCCTGTGGTTGCTATCATTTTACTACAAACACCATATTTCAAATATAATTACTGTAGTAAAACCATTGTCAATTGTTGTGTTTGCTATCATTTTACTACAAACACCATAGTTCATATATAATTACTGTAGTAAAAGCGTGGTCAATTTGTGGTTGCTGTCATTTTACTACAAACACTTTAGATCTACTTTAAAAAATGTAGTAAAAGCATGGTAAAAATTTTTGGTTAGTACCTTTTTACTACAAACACCATAGTTCAAATATAATTACTGTAGTAAAAGCATGGTCAATTTTGTGGTTGCTATCGTTTTACCTCAAACACCATAGTTCAAATATAATTACTTTAGTAAAAGCATGGTCAACTTTGTGGTTGCTATCATTTTACTACAAACACCATAGTTCAAATATAATTACTGTAGTAAAAGCATGGTAAATTTTGTGGTTGCTATCATTTTACTACAAACACCATAGTTCAAATATAATTACTGTAGGAAAACGATGATAAATTGTGTGGTTACTCTCGTTTTACTACAAACACCATAGATTATATATAATTACTGTAGTAAAACCATTGTCAACTGTTGTGTTTGCTATCATTTTACTACAAACACCATAGTTCAAATATAATTACTGTAGTAAAAGCATGGTCAATTTTGTGGTTGCTATCGTTTTATACAAAAACCATAGTTCAAATATAATTACTGTATTAAAAGCATGGTCAATTTGTGGTTACTCTCGTTTTACTACAAACACCATAATTCAAATATAATTACTGTAGTAAAAGCATGGTACATTTTGTGGTTGCTATCATATATAATTACATATATAATTGTGTTTGCAATCATTTTACTACAAACACCATAGTTCAAATATAATTACTGTAGTAAAACCATTGTCAATTGTTGTGTTTGCTATCATTTTACTACAAACACCATAGTTCAAATATAATTACTGTAGTAAAAGCATGGTCAATTTTGTGGTTGCTATCATTTTACTACAAACACCATAGTTCATATATAATTACTGTAGTAAAAGCATGGTCAATTTGTGGTTGCTATCATTTTACTACAAACACCATAATTCAAATATATTTACTGTAGAAAAACCATGGTCAATTTTGTGGTTAGTATCTTTTTACTACAAACACCATAGTTCAAATATAATTACTTTAGTAAAAGCATGGTCAATTTGTGGTTGCTGTCATTTTACTACAAACACCATAATTCAAATATAATTACTGTAGAAAAACCATGATCATTTTGTGGTTGCTGTCATTTTACTACAAACACCATAGTTCATATATAATTACTGTAGTAAAAGCATGGTCAATTTGTGGTTGCTGTCATTTTACTACAAACACCATAGTTCATATATAATTACTGTAGTAAAACCATTGTCAATTGTTGTGTTTGCTATCATTTTACTACAAAAACCATAGTTCAAATATAATTACTGTAGTAAAAGCATGGTCAATTTGTGGTTGCTGTCATTTTACTACAAACACCATAGTTCAAATATAATTACTGTAGTAAAACCATTGTCAATTGTTGTGTTTGCTATCATTTTACTACAAACACCATAGTTCAAATATAATTACTGTAGTAAAAGCATGGTCAATTTTGTGGTTGCTATCATTTTACTACAAACACCATAGTTCAAATATAATTACTGTAGTAAAAGCATGGTCAATTTTGTGGTTGCTATCATTTTACTACAAACACCATAGTTCAAATATAATTACTGTAGTAAAACCATTGTCAATTGTTGTGTTTGCTATCATTTTACTACAAACACCATAGTTCAAATATAATTACTGTAGTAAAAGCATGGTCAATTTTGTGGTTAGTATCTTTTTACTACAAACACCATAGTTCAAATATAATTACTTTAGTAAAAGCATGGTCAATTTGTGGTTGCTGTCATTTTACTACAAACACCATAGTTCAAATATAAATACTGTAGTAAAACCATTGTCAATTGTTGTGTTTGCTATCATTTTACTACAAACACCATAGTTCAAATATAATTACTGTAGTAAAAGCATGGTCAATTTTGTGGTTGCTATCATTTAACTACAAAAACCATAGTTCATATATAATTACTGTAGTAAAAGCATGGTCAATTTGTGGTTGCTATCATTTTACTACAAACACCATAATTCAAATATAATTACTGTAGTAAAAGCATGGTCAATTTGTGGTTGCTGTCATTTTACTACAAACACCATAGTTCATATATAACTACTGTAGTAAAAGCATGGTCAATTTTGTGGTTAGTATCTTTTTACTACAAACACTATAGTTCATATATAATTACTGTAGTAAAAGCATGGTCAATTTGTGGTTAGCTATCATTTTACTACAAACACCATAGTTCATATATAATTACTGTAGTAAAACCATTGTCAATTGTTGTGTTTGCTATCATTTTACTACAAACACCATAGTTCATATATAACTACTGTAGTAAAATCATGGTCAATTTTGTGGTTAGTATCTTTTTACTACAAACACCATAGTTCATATATAATTACTGTAATAAAAGCATGGTCAATTTTGTGGTTGCTATCGTTTTACTAAAAACACCATAGATCAAATATAATTACTGTCGTGAAACTATGGTCAGTCTTGTGGTTGCTATCGTTTTATTACAAATACCATAGTTCAAACACAATTACTGTAGCGAGACTATGGTCAATCCTGTGGTTGCTATCATTTTACTACAAACACTTTAGATCAAGTTTAAAAAATGTAGTAAAAGCATGGTAACGTTTTTTGGTTAGTATCTTTTACTACAAACACCATAGTTCAAATATAATTACTGTAGTAAAAGCATGGTCAATTTTGTGGTTACTCTCATTTTACTACAAACACCATAGTTCATATATAACTACTGTAGTAAAAGCATGGTCAATTTTGTGGTTAGTATCATTTTACTACAAACACCATAGTTCAAATATAATTACTGTAGTAAAAGCATGGTACATTTTGTGGTTGCTATCATATATAATTACATATATAATTGTGTTTGCAATCATTTACTACAAACACCATAGTTCAAATATAATTACTGTAGTAAAACCATTGTCAATTGTTGTGTTTGCTATCATTTTACTACAAACACCATAGTTCAAATATAATTACTGTAGTAAAAGCATGGTCAATTTTGTGGTTTGCTATCATTTTACTACAAACACCATAGTTCATATATAATTACTGTAGTAAAAGCATGGTCAATTTGTGGTTGCTGTCATTTTACTACAAACACCATAGTTCATATATAACTACTGTAGTAAAATCATGGTCAATTTTGTGGTTAGTATCTTTTTACTACAAACACCATAGTTCAAATATAATTACTTTAGTAAAAGCATGGTAAATGTTGTGGTTGCTATCATTTTACTACAAACACCATAGTTCAAATATAATTACTGTAGGAAACCGATGATCAATTTTGTGGTTACTCTTTTTTTTACTAAAAACACCATAGATCAAATATAGGTACTGTAGAAAAACCATGATCAATTTGTGGTTGCTATTATTTTACTACAAACACCATAGATCTCATTTTTGACTTCTCTTTCCTATGGGTCTTCCTGAGGAGTCTGCTCAAAGAACTAAAATGTACAAGACGTCTCTCATGGGAGAGAACTTCATTTACCTAAATTTGGCGTGTCAGTATGTCACTATTAAGTATTTCTGAATAAAAGTATTGAGACACTTTAAAGGATTGTGAAAATAAATGGTTTAACTTTCAATAATATATGCATGAAAACTAAGTTTAAACTAAGTGACTTAATGGGTCATTACTAATTTTTATAACCAAAAGACATACGTAACGTAGTAGTAACCATAATATTTTACAATGATTATTATCTTGTCATAATTCTTAGGGTATGCTAGATTCACATCTCAACATTATGGAGCCCCTTAAAGGACAGGGATGGACTTTTTTTATTTATTAATAGTTTGCATTCCCTAAAAATAATTTTGTGTTACCTGACGATAGCTTTATCCATCGCTTATGAACATTTACCATGTTTTTCCACAAACACCATGGATCAAATATAATTACTGTAGTGAAATCATGGTCATTCTTGTGGTTGCTATCGTTTTACTACAAACACCGTAGATCAAGTTTAAAAACTTTAGTAAAACCATACTCCATTTTGTGGTTGCTACCCTTTTACTTCAAACACAATAGATCAAATATAATTACAGTAGTGAAACTATGGTCAGTCTTGTGTTTGCTATCGTTTTATTACAAATACCATAGTTCAAACACAATTACTGTAGTGAGACTATGGTCAATCCTGTGGTTGCTATCATTTTACTACAAACACCATATTTCAAATATAATTACTGTAGTAAAACCATTGTCAATTGTTGTGTTTGCTATCATTTTACTACAAACACCATAGTTCATATATAATTACTGTAGTAAAAGCATGGTCAATTTGTGGTTGCTGTCATTTTACTACAAACACTTTAGATCTACTTTAAAAAATGTAGTAAAAGCATGGTAAAAATTTTTGGTTAGTACCTTTTTACTACAAACACCATAGTTCAAATATAATTACTGTAGTAAAAGCATGGTCAATTTTGTGGTTGCTATCGTTTTACCTCAAACACCATAGTTCAAATATAATTACTTTAGTAAAAGCATGGTCAACTTTGTGGTTGCTATCATTTTACTACAAACACCATAGTTCAAATATAATTACTGTAGTAAAAGCATGGTAAATTTTGTGGTTGCTATCATTTTACTACAAACACCATAGTTCAAATATAATTACTGTAGGAAAAGCGATGATAAATTGTGTGGTTACTCTCGTTTTACTACAAACACCATAGATTCATATATAATTACTGTAGTAAAACCATTGTCAACTGTTGTGTTTGCTATCATTTTACTACAAACACCATAGTTCAAATATAATTACTGTAGTAAAAGCATGGTCAATTTTGTGGTTGCTATCGTTTTATACAAAAACCATATTTCAAATATAATTACTGTATTAAAAGCATGGTCAATTTGTGGTTACTCTCGTTTTACTACAAACACCATAATTCAAATATAATTACTGTAGTAAAAGCATGGTACATTTTGTGGTTGCTATCATATATAATTACATATATAATTGTGTTTGCAATCATTTTACTACAAACACCATAGTTCAAATATAATTACTGTAGTAAAACCATTGTCAATTGTTGTGTTTGCTATCATTTTACTACAAACACCATAGTTCAAATATAATTACTGTAGTAAAAGCATGGTCAATTTTGTGGTTGCTATCATTTTACTACAAAAACCATAGTTCATATATAATTACTGTAGTAAAAGCATGGTCAATTTGTGGTTGCTATCATTTTACTACAAACACCATAATTCAAATATATTTACTGTAGAAAAACCATGGTCAATTTTGTGGTTAGTATCTTTTTACTACAAACACCATAGTTCAAATATAATTACTTTAGTAAAAGCATGGTCAATTTGTGGTTGCTGTCATTTTACTACAAACACCATAATTCAAATATAATTACTGTAGTAAAACCATGATCAATTTTGTGGTTGCTGTCATTTTACTACAAACACCATAGTTCATATATAATTACTGTAGTAAAAGCATGGTCAATTTGTGGTTGCTGTCATTTTACTACAAACACCATAGTTCATATATAATTACTGTAGTAAAACCATTGTCAATTGTTGTGTTTGCTATCATTTTACTACAAAAACCATAGTTCAAATATAATTACTGTAGTAAAAGCATGGTCAATTTGTGGTTGCTGTCATTTTACTACAAACACCATAGTTCAAATATAAATACTGTAGTAAAACCATTGTCAATTGTTGTGTTTGCTATCATTTTACTACAAACACCATAGTTCAAATATAATTACTGTAGTAAAAGCATGGTAAATTTTGTGGTTGCTATCATTTTACTACAAACACCATAGTTCAAATATAATTACTGTAGGAAAACAATGATAAATTGTGTGGTTACTCTCGTTTTACTACAAACACCATAGATTATATATAATTACTGTAGTAAAACCATTGTCAACTGTTGTGTTTGCTATCATTTTACTACAAACACCATAGTTCAAATATAATTACTGTAGTAAAAGCATGGTCAATTTTGTGGTTGCTATCGTTTTATACAAAAACCATAGTTCAAATATAATTACTGTATTAAAAGCATGGTCAATTTGTGGTTACTCTCGTTTTACTACAAACACCATAGTTCAAATATAATTACTGTAGTAAAACCATTGTCAATTGTTGTGTTTGCTATCATTTTACTACAAACACCATAGTTCAAATATAATTACTGTAGTAAAAGCATGGTCAATTTTGTGGTTAGTATCTTTTTACTACAAACACCATAGTTCAAATATAATTACTTTAGTAAAAGCATGGTCAATTGTTGTGTTTGCTATCATTTTACTACAAACACCATAGTTCATATATAATTACTGTAGTAAAATCATGGTCAATTGTTGTGTTTGCTATCATTTTACTACAAACACCATAGTTCAAATATAATTACTGTAGTAAAAGCATGGTCAATTTTGTGGTTGCTATCATTTAACTACAAAAACCATAGTTCATATATAATTACTGTAGTAAAAGCATGGTCAATTTGTGGTTGCTATCATTTTACTACAAACACCATAATTAAAATATAATTACTGTAGAAAAACCATGATCAATTTGTGGTTGCTGTCATTTTACTACAAACACCATAGTTCATATATAATTACTGCAGTAAAAGCATGGCCAATTTGTGGTTGCTGTTATTTTACTACAAACACCATAGTTCATATATCATTACTGTAGTAAAAGCATGGTCAATTGTTGTGTTTGCTATCATTTTACTACAAACACCATAGTTCAAATATAATTACTGTGGTAAAAGCATGGTCAATTTGTGGTTGCTGTCATTTTACTACAAACACCATAGTTCAAATATAAATACTGTAGTAAAACCATTGTCAATTGTTGTGTTTGCTATCATTTTACTACAAACACCATAGTTCAAATATAATTATTGTAGTAAAAGCATGGTCAATTTTGTGGTTGCTATCGTTTTACTACAAACACCATAGTTCAAATATAATTACTGTAGTAAAAGCAT
Source organism: Xyrauchen texanus (assembly GCF_025860055.1). Taxonomy (NCBI): domain Eukaryota; kingdom Metazoa; phylum Chordata; class Actinopteri; order Cypriniformes; family Catostomidae; genus Xyrauchen; species Xyrauchen texanus. The sequence continues at coordinate 2,343,836 of NC_068284.1, forward strand.
GGTCAATTTGTGGTTGCTGTCATTTTACTACAAACACCATAGTTCATATATAACTACTGTAGTAAAATCGTGGTCAATTTTGTGGTTAGTATCTTTTTATTACAAACACCATAGTTCAAATATAACTACTTTAGTAAAAGCATGGTAAATGTTGTGGTTGCTATCATTTTACTACAAACACCAAAGTTCATATATAATTAATGTAGTAAAACCATTGTCAATTGTTGTGTTTGCTATCATTTTACTACAAACACCATAGTTCAAATATAATTACTGTAGTAAAACCATGGTCAATTTTGTGGTTAGTATCTTTTTACTACAAACACCATACTTCAAATATAATTACTGTAGTAAAAGCATGGTCAGTTTGTGGTTGCTATCATTTTACTACAAACACCATAATTCAAATATAATTACTGTAGAAAAACCATGGTCAATTTTGTGGTTAGTATCTTTTTACTACAAACACCATACTTCAAATATAATTACTTTAGTAAAAGCATGGTCAATTTGTGGTTGCTGTCATTTTACTACAAACACCATAGTTCAAATATAATTACTGTAGTAAAACCATTGTCAATTGTTGTGTTTGCTATCATTTTACTACAAACACCATAGTTCAAATATAATTACTGTAGTAAAACCATTGTCAATTGTTGTGTTTGCTATCATTTTACTACAAACACCATAGTTCAAATATAATTACTGTAGTAAAAGCATGGTCAATTTTGTGGTTGCTATCATTTTACTACAAACACCATAGTTCATATATAATTACTGTAGTAAAAGCATGGTCAATTTGTGGTTGCTGTCATTTTACTACAAACACCATAGTTCAAATATAATTACTGTAGAAAAACCATGATCAATTTCCTATATAATTACTGTAGTAAAAGCATGGTCAATTTGTGGTTGCTGTCATTTTACTACAAACACCATAGTTCTTATATAACTACTGTAGTAAAAGCATGGTCAATTTTATGGTTAGTATCTTTTTACTACAAACACCATAGTTCATATATAATTACTGTAGTAAAAGCATGGTCAATTTTGTGGTTGCTATCGTTTTACTACAAACACCATAGATCAAATATAATTACTGTAGTCAATTTGTGGTTGCTATTTTTTTTACTATAAACACCATAGTTCAGTATATAATTACTGTAGTAAAACCATGGTCAATTTTGTGGTTACTCTCGTTTTACTACAAACACCATAGTTCAAATATAATTACTGTAGTAAAAGCATGGTCAATTTATGTTTGCTATTATTTTACTACAAACACCATAGTTCAAATATAATTACTGTAGTAAAACCAAGCTCAATTTTGTTGTTAGTATCATTTTACTACAAACACCATAGATCAAATATAATTACTGTAGTAAAACCATGGTCAATTTGTGGTTGCTATCATTTTACTACAAACACCATAGATCAAATATAATTACTGTAGTAAAACCATGATCAATTTGTGGTTGCTATTATTTTACTACAAACACCATAGTTCATATATAATTACTGTAGGAAAACCATTGTCAATTGTTGTGTTTGCTATCATTTTACTACAAACACCACAGTTCAAATATAATTACTGTAGAAAAACCATGATCAATTTGTGTTTGCTGTCATTTTACAACAAACACCATAGTTCAAATATAATTACTGTAGAAAAACCATGATCCATTTGTGGTTGCTGTCATTTTACTACAAACACCATAGTTCATATATAATTACTGCAGTAAAATCATGGTCAATTTGTGGTTGCTGTCATTTTACTACAAACACTATAGTTCAAATATAATTACTGTAGTAAAAGCATGGTCAATTTGTGGTTGCTATCATTTTACTACAAACACCATAGTTCAAATATAAATACTGTAGTAAAACCATTGTCAGTTGTTGTGTTTGCTATCATTTTACTACAAACACCATAGTTCAAATATAATTACTGTAGTAAAAGCATGGTACATTTTGTGGTTGCTATCATATATAATTACATATATAATTGTGTTTGCAATCATTTTACTACAAACACCATAGTTCAAATATAATTACTGTAGTAAAAGCATGGTCAATTTGTGGTTGCTATCATTATACTACAAACACCATACTTCAAATATAATTACTGTAGAAAAACCATGATCAATTTGTGGTTGCTGTCATTTTACTACAAACAACATAGTTCAAATATAATTACTGTAGTAAAAGCATGGTCAATTGTTGTGTTTGCTATCATTTTACTACAAACACCATAGTTCATATATAATTACTGTAGTAAAAGCATGGTCAATTTGTGGTTGCTGTCATTTTACTACAAACACCATAGTTCATATATAACTACTGTAGTAAAAGCATGGTCAATTGTTGTGGTTAGTATCATTTTACTACAAACACCATAGTTCAAATATAATTACTGTAGTAAAAGCATGGTCAATTTGTGGTTGCTGTCATTTTACTACAAACACCATAGTTCAAATATAATTACTGTAGTAAAACCATGGTCAATTTTGTGGTTGCTATCATTTTACTACAAACACCATAGTTCAAATATAATTACTGTAGTAAAAGCATGGTCAATTTGTGGTTGCTATCATTTTACTACAAACACCATAGTTCAAATATAATTACTGTAGTAAAAGCATGGTCAATTGTTGTGTTTGCTATCATTTTACTACAAACACCATAGTTCAAATATAATTACTGTAGTAAAAGCATGGTCAATTTTGTGGTTGCTATCATTTTACTACAAACACCATAGTTCAAATATAATTACTGTAGTAAAACCATTGTCAATTGTTGTGTTTGCTATCATTTTACTACAAACACCATAGTTCAAATATAATTACTGTAGTAAAAGCATGGTCAATTTTGTGGTTGCTATCATTTTACTACAAACACCATAGTTCAAATATAATTACTGTAGTAAAAGCATGGTCAATTTGTGGTTGCTGTCATTTTACTACAAACACCATAGTTCATATATAACTACTGTAGTAAAATCGTGGTCAATTTTGTGGTTAGTATCTTTTTATTACAAACACCATAGTTCAAATATAACTACTTTAGTAAAAGCATGGTAAATGTTGTGGTTGCTATCATTTTACTACAAACACCAAAGTTCATATATAATTAATGTAGTAAAACCATTGTCAATTGTTGTGTTTGCTATCATTTTACTACAAACACCATAGTTCAAATATAATTACTGTAGTAAAAGCATGGTCAATTTTGTGGTTGCTATCATTTTACTACAAAAACCATAGTTCATATACAATTACTGTAGTAAAAGCATGGTCAGTTTGTGGTTGCTATCATTTTACTACAAACACCATAATTCAAATATAATTACTGTAGAAAAACCATGGTCAATTTTGTGGTTAGTATCTTTTTACTACAAACACCATACTTCAAATATAATTACTTTAGTAAAAGCATGGTCAATTTGTGGTTGCTGTCATTTTACTACAAACACCATAATTCAAATATAATTACTGTAGTAAAAGCATGGTCAATTTGTGGTTGCTGTCATTTTACTACAAACACCATAGTTCAAATATAAATACTGTAGTAAAACCATTGTCAATTGTTGTGTTTGCTATCATTTTACTACAAAAACCATAGTTCAAATATAATTACTGTAGTAAAAGCATGGTCAATTTGTGGTTGCTGTCATTTTACTACAAACACCATAGTTCAAATATAAATACTGTAGTAAAACCATTGTCAATTGTTGTGTTTGCAATCATTTTACTACAAACACCATAGTTCAAATATAATTACTGTAGTAAAACCATTGTCAATTGTTGTGTTTGCTATCATTTTACTACAAACACCATAGTTCAAATATAATTACTGTAGTAAAACCATTGTCAATTGTTGTGTTTGCTATCATTTTACTACAAACACCATAGTTCAAATATAATTACTGTAGTAAAAGCATGGTCAATTTTGTGGTTGCTATCATTTTACTACAAACACCATAGTTCATATATAATTACTGTAGTAAAAGCATGGTCAATTTGTGGTTGCTGTCATTTTACTACAAACACCATAGTTCAAATATAATTACTGTAGAAAAACCATGATCAATTTCCTATATAATTACTGTAGTAAAAGCATGGTCAATTTGTGGTTGCTGTCATTTTACTACAAACACCATAGTTCTTATATAACTACTGTAGTAAAAGCATGGTCAATTTTATGGTTAGTATCTTTTTACTACAAACACCATAGTTCATATATAATTACTGTAGTAAAAGCATGGTCAATTTTGTGGTTGCTATCGTTTTACTACAAACACCATAGATCAAATATAATTACTGTAGTCAATTTGTGGTTGCTATTTTTTTTTACTATAAACACCATAGTTCGTATATAATTACTGTAGTAAAACCATGGTCAATTTTGTGGTTACTCTCGTTTTACTACAAACACCATAGTTCAAATATAATTACTGTAGTAAAAGCATGGTCAATTTATGTTTGCTATTATTTTACTACAAACACCATAGTTCAAATATAATTACTGTAGTAAAACCAAGCTCAATTTTGTTGTTAGTATCATTTTACTACAAACACCATAGATCAAATATAATTACTGTAGTAAAACCATGGTCAATTTGTGGTTGTTATCATTTTACTACAAACACCATAGATCAAATATAATTACTGTAGTAAAACCATGATCAATTTGTGGTTGCTATTATTTTACTACAAACACCATAGTTCATATATAATTACTGTAGGAAAACCATTGTCAATTGTTGTGTTTGCTATCATTTTACTACAAACACCACAGTTCAAATATAATTACTGTAGAAAAACCATGATCAATTTGTGTTTGCTGTCATTTTACAACAAACACCATAGTTCAAATATAATTACTGTAGAAAAACCATGATCCATTTGTGGTTGCTGTCATTTTACTACAAACACCATAGTTCATATATAATTACTGCAGTAAAATCATGGTCAATTTGTGGTTGCTGTCATTTTACTACAAACACTATAGTTCAAATATAATTACTGTAGTAAAAGCATGGTCAATTTGTGGTTGCTATCATTTTACTACAAACACCATAGTTCAAATATAAATACTGTAGTAAAACCATTGTCAGTTGTTGTGTTTGCTATCATTTTACTACAAACACCATAGTTCAAATATAATTACTGTAGTAAAAGCATGGTACATTTTGTGGTTGCTATCATATATAATTACATATATAATTGTGTTTGCAATCATTTTACTACAAACACCATAGTTCAAATATAATTACTGTAGTAAAAGCATGGTCAATTTGTGGTTGCTATCATTATACTACAAACACCATACTTCAAATATAATTACTGTAGAAAAACCATGATCAATTTGTGGTTGCTGTCATTTTACTACAAACAACATAGTTCAAATATAATTACTGTAGTAAAAGCATGGTCAATTGTTGTGTTTGCTATCATTTTACTACAAACACCATAGTTCATATATAATTACTGTAGTAAAAGCATGGTCAATTTGTGGTTGCTGTCATTTTATTACAAACACCATAGTTCTGATATAACTACTGTAGTAAAAGCATGGTCAATTTTGTTGGTAGTATCTTTTTACTACAAACACCATAGTTCATATATAATTACTGTAGTAAAAGCATGGTCAATTTTGTGGTTGCTATCGTTTTACTACAAACACCATAGATCAAATATAATTACTGTAGTCAATTTGTGGTTGCTATTTTTTTTACTACAAACACCATAGTTCAAATATAATTACTGTAGTAAAAGCATGGTCAATTTTGTGGTTGCTATCGTTTTACTACAAACACCATAGATCAAATATAATTACTGTAGTCAATTTGTGGTTGCTATTTTTTTTACTACAAACACCATAGTTCAAATATAATTACTGTAGTAAAAGCATGGTCAATTTATGGTTGCTATTATTTTACTACAAACACCATAGTTCAACTATAATTACTGTAGTAAAACCAAGCTCAATTTTGTTGTTAGTATCATTTTACTACAAACACCATAGTTCATATATAACTACTGTAGTAAAATCGTGGTCAATTTTGTGGTTAGTATCTTTTTATTACAAACACCATAGTTCAAATATAACTACTTTAGTAAAAGCATGGTAAATGTTGTGGTTGCTATCATTTTACTACAAACACCAAAGTTCATATATAATTAATGTAGTAAAACCATTGTCAATTGTTGTGTTTGCTATTATTTTACTACAAACACCATAGTTCAAATATAATTACTGTAGTAAAAGCATGGTCAATTTTGTGGTTGCTATCATTTTACTACAAAAACCATAGTACATATACAATTACTGTAGTAAAAGCATGGTCAGTTTGTGGTTGCTATCATTTTACTACAAACACCATAGTTCAAATATAATTACTGTAGTAAAAGCATGGTCAATTTATGGTTGCTATTATTTTACTACAAACACCATAGTTCAAATATAATTACTGTAGAAAAACCATGATTAATTTCCTATATAATTACTGTAGTAAAAGCATGGTCAATTGTTGTGTTTGCTATCATTTTACTACAAACACCATAGTTCATATATAATTACTGTAGTAAAAGCATGGTCAATTGTTGTGATGCTATCATTTTACTACAAACACCATAGTTCATATATAATTACTGTAGTAAAAGCATGGTCAATTTGTGGTTGCTGTCATTTTACTACAAACACCATAGTTCTTATATAACTACTGTAGTAAAAGCATGGTCAATTTTATGGTTAGTATCTTTTTACTACAAACACCATAGTTCATATATAATTACTGTAGTAAAAGCATGGCCAATTTTGTGGTTGCTATCGTTTTACTACAAACACCATAGATCAAATATAATTACTGTAGTCAATTTGTGGTTGCTATTTTTTTTACTATAAACACCATAGTTCGTATATAATTACTGTAGTAAAACCATGGTCAATTTTGTGGTTACTCTCGTTTTACTACAAACACCATAGTTCAAATATAATTACTGTAGTAAAAGCATGGTCAATTTATGGTTGCTATTATTTTACTACAAACACCATAGTTCAAATATAATTACTGTAGTAAAACCAAGCTCAATTTTGTTGTTAGTATCATTTTACTACAAACACCATAGATCAAATATAATTACTGTAGTAAAAGCATGGTCAATTTGTGGTTGCTATCATTTTACTACAAACACCATAGTTCAAATACAATTACTGTAGTAAAACCATGGTCAATTTGTGGTTGCTATCATTTTACTACAAACACCATAGATCAAATATAATTACTGTAGTAAAACCATGATCAATTTGTGGTTGCTATTATTTTACTACAAACACCATAGTTCATATATAATTACTGTAGGAAAACCATTGTCAATTGTTGTGTTTGCTATCATTTTACTACAAACACCACAGTTCAAATATAATTACTGTAGAAAAACCTTGATCAATTTGTGTTTGCTGTCATTTTACAACAAACACCATAGTTCAAATATAATTACTGTAGAAAAACCATGATCCATTTGTGGTTGCTGTCATTTTACTACAAACACCATAGTTCATATATAATTACTGCAGTAAAATCATGGTCAATTTGTGGTTGCTATTTTTTTTTACTACAAACACCATAGTTCAAATATAATTACTGTAGTAAAACCATGGTCAATTTTGTGGTTACTCTCGTTTTACTACAAACACCATAGTTCAAATATAATTGCTGTAGTAAAAGCATGGTCAATTTATGGTTGCTATTATTTTACTACAAACACCATAGTTCAACTATAATTACTGTAGTAAAACCAAGCTCAATTTTGTTGTTAGTATCATTCTACTACAAACACCATAGATCAAATATAATTACTGTAGTAAAACCATGATCAATTTTGTGGTTACTCTCGTTTTACTACAAACACCATAGTTCAAATATAATTACTGTAGTAAAACCATGGTCAATTTGTGGTTGCTATTATTTTACTACAAACACCATATTTCAAATAGAATTACTGTAGTAAATCCATGATCAATTTTGTGGTTAGTATCATTTTACTAAAAACACCATAGATCAAATATAATTACTGTAGTAAAACCATGATCAATTTTGTGGTTACTCTCGTTTTACTACAAACACCATAGATCATATATAATTACTGTAGTGAAACCATGGTCAACTTGTGGTTGCTCTCATTTTACTACAAACACCATAGATCAAATATTATTACTGTAGTAAAAGCATGGTCAAATTGTGGTTGCTATCATTTTACTACAAACACCATAGTTCAAATATAATTACTGTAGTAAAAGCATGGTCAATTTGTGGTTGCTATCATTTTACTACAAACACCATAGATCAAATATAATTACTGTAGTAAAACCGTGATCAATTTGTGGTTGCTATTATTTTACTACAAACACCATAGTTCAAATATAATTACTGTAGTAAAACCATTGTCAATTGTTGTGTTTGCTATCATTTTACTACAAACACCATAGATCAAATATAATTACTGTAGTCAATTTGTGGTTGCTATTTTTTTTACTACAAACACCATAGTTCATATATAATTACTGTAGTAAAACCATGGTCAATTTTGTGGTTACTCTCGTTTTACTACAAACACCATAGTTAAAATATAATTACTGTAGTAAAAACATGGTCAATATATGGTTGCTATTATTTTACTACAAACACCATAGTTCAAATATAATTACTGTAATAAAACCAAGCTCAATTTTGTTGTTAGTATCATTTTACTACAAACACCATAGATCAAATATAATTACTGTAGTAAAAGCATGGTCAATTTGTGGTTGCTATCATTTTACTACAAACACCATAGTTCAAATATAATTACTGTAGTAAAACCATGGTCAATTTGTGGTTGCTAGCATTTTACTACAAACACCATAGATCAAATATAATTACTGTAGTAAAACCATGATCAATTTGTGGTTGCTATTATTTTACTACAAACACCATAGTTCAAATATAATTACTGTAGTAAAACCATTGTCAATTGTTGTGTTTGCTATCATTTTACTACAAACACCACAGTTCAAATATAATTACTGTAGAAAAACCATGATCAATTTGTGTTTGCTGTCATTTTACAACAAACACCATAGTTCAAATATAATTACTGTAGAAAAACCATGATCCATTTGTGGTTGCTGTCATTTTACTACAAACACCATAGTTCCTATATAATTACTGTAGTAAAAGCATGGTCAATTGTTGTGTTTGCTATCATTTTACTACAAACACCATAGTTCTTATATAACTACTGTAGTAAAAGCATGGTCAATTTTGTGGTTAGTATCTTTTTACTACAAACACCATAGTTCATATATAATTACTGTAGTAAAAGCATGGTCAATTTTGTGGTTGCTATCATTTTACTACAAACACCATAGATCAAATATAATTACTGTAGTCAATTTGTGGTTGCTATTTTTTTTTACTACAAACACCATAGTTCATATATAATTACTGTAGTAATACCATGGTCAATTTTGTGGTTACTCTCGTTTTACTTCAAACACCATAGTTCAAATATAATTACTGTAGTAAAAGCATGGTCAATTTATGGTTGCTATTATTTTACTACAAACACCATAGTTCAAATATAATTACTGTAGAAAAACCATGATCATTTTGTAGTTGCTGTCATTTTACTACAAACACCATAGTTCATATATAATTACTGTAGTAAAACCATTGTCAATTGTTGTGTTTGCTATCATTTTACTACAAAAACCATAGTTCAAATATAATTACTGTAGTAAAAGCATGGTCAATTTGTGGTTGCTGTCATTTTACTACAAACACCATAGTTCAAATATAATTACTGTAGTAAAAGCATGGTCAATTTTGTGGTTGCTATCGTTTTACTACAAACACCATAGTTCAAATATAATTACTGTAGTAAAAGCATGGTCAATTTTTGGTTGCTGTCATTTTACTACAAACACCAGAGTTCATATATAACTACTGTAGTAAAATCATGGTCAATTTTGTGGTTAGTATCTTTTTACTACAAACACCATAGTTCAAATATAACTACTTTAGTAAAAGCATGGTAAATATTGTGGTTGCTATCATTTTACTACAAACACCAAAGTTCATATATAATTAATGTAGTAAAACCATTGTCAATTGTTGTGTTTGCTATCATTTTACTACAAACACCATAGTTCAAATATAATTACTGTAGTAAAAGCATTGTCAATTTTGTGGTTGCTATCATTTTACTACAAAAACCATAGTTCATATATAATTACTGTAGTAAAAGCATGGTCAGTTTGTGGTTGCTATCATTTTACAACAAACACCATAATTCAAATATAATTACTGTAGAAAAACCATGGTCAATTTTGTGGTTAGTATCTTTTTACTACAAACACCATAGTTCAAATATAATTACTTTAGTAAAAGCGTGGTCAATTTGTGGTTGCTGTCATTTTACTACAAACACCATAATTCAAATATAATTACTGTAGAAAAACCATGATCAATTTGTGGTTGCTGTCATTTTACTACAAACACCATAGTTCATATATAATTACTGTAGTAAAAGCATGGTCAATTTGTGGTTGCTGTCATTTTACTACAAACACCGTAGTTCAAATATAATTACTGTAGAAAAACCATGATCAATTTCCTATATAATTACTGTAGTAAAAGCATGGTCAATTGTTGTGTTTGCTATCATTTTACTAGAAACACCATAGTTCATATATAATTACTGTAGTAAAAGCATGGTCAATTGTTGTGTTTGCTATCATTTTACTACAAACACCATAGTTCTTATATAACTACTGTAGTAAAAGCATGGTCAATTTTATGGTTAGTATCTTTTTACTACAAACACCATAGTTCATATATATTTACTGTAGTAAAAGCATGGTCAATTTTGTGGTTGCTATCGTTTTACTACAAACACCATAGTTCAAATAGAATTACTGTAGAAAAACCATGATCAATTTCCTATATAATTACTGTAGTAAAAGCATGGTCAATTGTTGTGTTTGCTATCATTTTACTAGAAACACCATAGTTCATATATAATTACTGTAGTAAAAGCATGGTCAATTTGTGGTTGCTGTCATTTTACTACAAACACCATAGTTCTTATATAACTACTGTAGTAAAAGCATGGTCAATTTTATGGTTAGTATCTTTTTACTACAAACACCATAGTTCATATATAATTACTGTAGTAAAAGCATGGTCAATTTTGTGGTTGCTATCGTTTTACTACAAACACCATAGATCAAATATAATTACTGTAGTCAATTTGTGGTTGCTATTTTTTTTTACTATAAACACCATAGTTCGTATATAATTACTGTAGTAAAACCATGGTCAATTTTGTGGTTACTCTCGTTTTACTACAAACACCATAGTTCAAATATAATTACTGTAGTAAAAGCATGGTCAATTTGTGGTTGCTATCATTATACTACAAACACCATAGTTCAAATATAATTACTGTAGAAAAACCATGATCAATTTGTGGTTGCTGTCATTTTACTACAAACAACATAGTTCAAATATAATTACTGTAGTAAAAGCATGGTCAATTGTTGTGTTTGCTGTCATTTTACTACAAACACCATAGTTCATATATAATTACTGTAGTAAAAGCATGGTCAATTTGTGGTTGCTGTCATTTTACTACAAACACCATAGTTCTTATATAACTACTGTAGTAAAAGCATGGTCAATTTTGTTGGTAGTATCTTTTTACTACAAACACCATAGTTCATATATAATTACTGTAGTAAAAGCATGGTCAATTTTGTGGTTGCTATCGTTGTACTACAAACACCATAAATCAAATATAATTACTGTAGTCAATTTGTGGTTGCTATTTTTTTTACTACAAACACCATAGTTCAAATATAATTACTGTAGTAAAACCATGGTCAATTTTGTGGTTACTCTCGTTTTACTACAAACACCATAGTTCAAATATAATTACTGTAGTAAAAGCATGGTCAATTTATGGTTGCTATTATTTTACTACAAACACCATAGTTCAACTATAATTACTGTAGTAAAACCAAGCTCAATTTTGTTGTTAGTATCATTCTACTACAAACACCATAGATCAAATATAATTACTGTAGTAAAACCATGATCAATTTTGTGGTTACTCTCGTTTTACTACAAACACCATAGTTCAAATATAATTACTGTAGTAAAACCATGGTCAATTTGTGGTTGCTATTATTTTACTACAAACACCATAGATCAAATATAATTACTGTAGTAAAACCATGATAAATTTTGTGGTTACTCTCGTTTTACTACAAACACCATAGATCATATATAATTACTGTAGTGAAACCATGGTCAATTTGTGGTTGCTCTCATTTTACTACAAACACCATAGATCAAATATTATTACTGTAGTAAAAGCATGGTCAATTTGTGGTTGTTATCATTTTACTACAAACACCATAGTTCAAATATAATTACTGTAGTAAAAGCATGGTCAATTTGTGGTTGCTATCATTTTACTACAAACACCATAGATCAAATATAATTACTGTAGTAAAACCATGATCAATTTGTGGTTGCTATTATTTTACTACAAACACCATAGTTCAAATATAATTACTGTAGTAAAACCATTGTCAATTGTTGTGTTTGCTATCATTTTACTACAAACACCATAGATCAAATATAATTACTGTAGTCAATTTGTGGTTGCTATTTTTTTTACTACAAACACCATAGTTCATATATAATTACTGTAGTAAAACCATGGTCAATTTTGTGGTTACTCTCGTTTTACTACAAACACCATAGTTCAAATATAATTACTGTAGTAAAAGCATGGTCAATATATGGTTGCTATTATTTTACTACAAACACCATAGTTCAAATATAATTACTGTAGTAAAACCAAGCTCAATTTTGTTGTTAGTATCATTTTACTACAAACACCATAGATCAAATATAATTACTGTAGTAAAAGCATGGTCAATTTGTGGTTGCTATCATTTTACTACAAACACCATAGTTCAAATATAATTACTGTAGTAAAACCATGGTCAATTTGTGGTTGCTAGCATTTTACTACAAACACCATAGATCAAATATAATTACTGTAGTAAAACCATGATCAATTTGTGGTTGCTATTATTTTACTACAAACACCATAGTTCAAATATAATTACTGTAGTAAAACCATTGTCAATTGTTGTGTTTGCTATCATTTTACTACAAACACCACAGTTCAAATAGAATTACTGTAGAAAAACCATGATCAATTTGTGTTTGCTGTCATTTTACAACAAACACCATAGTTCAAATATAATTACTGTAGTAAAACCATGGTCAATTTTGTGGTTACTCTCGTTTTACTACAAACACCATAGTTCAAATATAATTACTGTAGTAAAAGCATGGTCAATTTATGGTTGCTATTATTTTACTACAAACACCATAGTTCAAATATAATTACTGTAGAAAAACCATGATCATTTTGTGGTTGCTGTCATTTTACTACAAACACCATAGTTCAAATATAAATACTGTAGTAAAACCATTGTCAATTGTTGTGTTTGCTATCATTTTACTACAAACACCATAGTTCAAATATAATTACTGTAGTAAAAGCATTGGACATTTTGTGGTTGCTATCATTTTACTACAAACACCATAGTTCATATATAATTACTGTAGTAAAAGCATGGTCAATTTGTGGTTGCTGTCATTTTACTACAAACACCATAGTTCAAATATAATTACTGTAGAAAAACCATGATCAATTTCCTATATAATTACTGTAGTAAAAGCATGGTCAATTGTTGTGTTTGCTATCATTTTACTACAAACACCATAGATCAAATATAATTACTGTAGTAAAACCATGGTCAATTTGTGGTTGCTATCATTTTACTACAAACACCATAGATCAGATATTATTACTGTAGTAAAAGCATGGTCAATTTGTGGTTGCTATCATTTTACTACAAACACCATAGTTCAAATATAATTACTGTAGTAAAACCATGGTCAATTTATGGTTGCTATCATTTTACTACAAACACCATAGATCAAATATAATTACTGTAGTAAAACCAAGCTCAATTTTGTTGTTAGTATCATTTTACTACAAACACCATAGATCAAATATAATTACTGTAGTAAAAGCATGGTCAATTTGTGGTTGCTATCATTTTACTACAAACACCATAGTTCAAATATAATTACTGTAGTAAAACCATGGTCAATTTGTGGTTGCTAGCATTTTACTACAAACACCATAGATCAAATATAATTACTGTAGTAAAACCATGATCAATTTGTGGTTGCTATTATTTTACTACAAACACCATAGTTCAAATATAATTACTGTAGTAAAACCATTGTCAATTGTTGTGTTTGCTATCATTTTACTACAAACACCACAGTTCAAATAGAATTACTGTAGAAAAACCATGATCAATTTGTGTTTGCTGTCATTTTACAACAAACACCATAGTTCAAATATAATTACTGTAGTAAAACCATGGTCAATTTTGTGGTTACTCTCGTTTTACTACAAACACCATAGTTCAAATATAATTACTGTAGTAAAAGCATGGTCAATTTATGGTTGCTATTATTTTACTACAAACACCATAGTTCAAATATAATTACTGTAGAAAAACCATGATCATTTTGTGGTTGCTGTCATTTTACTACAAACACCATAGTTCAAATATAAATACTGTAGTAAAACCATTGTCAATTGTTGTGTTTGCTATCATTTTACTACAAACACCATAGTTCAAATATAATTACTGTAGTAAAAGCATTGGACATTTTGTGGTTGCTATCATTTTACTACAAACACCATAGTTCATATATAATTACTGTAGTAAAAGCATGGTCAATTTGTGGTTGCTGTCATTTTACTACAAACACCATAGTTCAAATATAATTACTGTAGAAAAACCATGATCAATTTCCTATATAATTACTGTAGTAAAAGCATGGTCAATTGTTGTGTTTGCTATCATTTTACTACAAACACCATAGATCAAATATAATTACTGTAGTAAAACCATGGTCAATTTGTGGTTGCTATCATTTTACTACAAACACCATAGATCAGATATTATTACTGTAGTAAAAGCATGGTCAATTTGTGGTTGCTATCATTTTACTACAAACACCATAGTTCAAATATAATTACTGTAGTAAAACCATGGTCAATTTATGGTTGCTATCATTTTACTACAAACACCATAGATCAAATATAATTACTGTAGTAAAACCATGATCAATTTGTGGTTGCTATTATTTTACTACAAACACCATAGTTCAAATATAATTACTGTAGTAAAACCATTGTCAATTGTTGTGTTTGCTATCATTTTACTACAAACACCACAGTTCAAATATAATTACTGTAGAAAAACCATGATCAATTTGTGTTTGCTGTCATTTTACAACAAACACCATAGTTCAAATATAATTACTGTAGAAAAACCATGATCCATTTGTGGTTGCTGTCATTTTACTACAAACACCATAGTTCAAATATAATTACTGCAGTAAAATCATGGTCAATTTGTGGTTGCTGTCATTTTACTACAAACACCATAGTTCAAATATAATTACTGTAGTAAAAGCATGGTCAATTTGTGGTTGCTATCTTTATACTACAAACACCATAGTTCAAATATAATTACTGTAGAAAAACCATGATCAATTTGTGGTTGCTGTCATTTTACTACAAACACCATAGTTCCTATATAATTACTGTAGTAAAAGCATGGTCAATTGTTGTGTTTGCTATCATTTTACTACAAACACCATAGTTCATATATAATTACTGTAGTAAAAGCATGGTCAATTTGTGGTTGCTGTCATTTTAGTACAAACACCATAGTTCTTATATAACTACTGTAGTAAAAGCATGGTCAATTTTGTGGGTAGTATCTTTTTACTACAAACACCATAGTTCAAATATATTTACTGTAGTAAAAGCATTGTCAATTTTGTGGGTAGTATCTTTTTACTACAAACACCATAGATCAAATATAATTACTGTAGTCAATTTGTGGTTGCTATTTTTTTTTTACTACAAACACCATAGTTCATATATAATTACTGTAGTAAAACCATGGTCAATTTTGTGGTTACTCTCGTTTTACTACAAACACCATAGTTCAAATATAATTACTGTAGTAAAAGCATGGTCAATTTATGGTTGCTATTATTTTACTACAAACACCATAGTTCAAATATAATTACTGTAGTAAAACCAAGCTCAATTTTGTTGTTAGTATCATTTTACTACAAACCACCATAGTTCAAATAGAATTACTGTAGTAAAACCATGATCAATTTTGTGGTTAGTATCATTTTACTAAAAACACCATAGATCAAATATAATTACTGTAGTAAAACCATGATCAATTTTGTGGTTACTCTCGTTTTACTACAAACACCATAGATCAAATATAATTACTGTAGTAAAACCATGGTCAATTTGTGGTTGCTATCATTTTACTACAAACACCATAGATCAGATATTATTACTGTAGTAAAAGCATGGTCAATTTGTGGTTGCTATCATTTTACTACAAACACCATAGTTCAAATATAATTACTGTAGTAAAACCATGGTCAATTTATGGTTGCTATCATTTTACTACAAACACCATAGATCAAATATAATTACTGTAGTAAAACCATGATCAATTTGTGGTTGCTATTATTTTACTACAAACACCATAGTTCAAATATAATTACTGTAGTAAAACCATTGTCAATTGTTGTGTTTGCTATCATTTTACTACAAACACCACAGTTCAAATATAATTACTGTAGAAAAACCATGATCAATTTGTGTTTGCTGTCATTTTACAACAAACACCATAGTTCAAATATAATTACTGTAGAAAAACCATGATCCATTTGTGGTTGCTGTCATTTTACTACAAACACCATAGTTCAAATATAATTACTGCAGTAAAATCATGGTCAATTTGTGGTTGCTGTCATTTTACTACAAACACCATAGTTCAAATATAATTACTGTAGTAAAAGCATGGTCAATTTGTGGTTGCTATCATTATACTACAAACACCATAGTTCAAATATAATTACTGTAGAAAAACCATGATCAATTTGTGGTTGCTGTCATTTTACTACAAACACCATAGTTCCTATATAATTACTGTAGTAAAAGCATGGTCAATTGTTGTGTTTGCTATCATTTTACTACAAACACCATAGTTCAAATATAATTACTGTAGTAAAAGCATGGTCAATTTTGTGGGTAGTATCTTTTTACTACAAACACCATAGATCAAATATAATTACTGTAGACAATTTGTGGTTGCTATTTTTTTTACTACAAACACCATAGTTCATATATAATTACTGTAGTAAAACCATGGTCAATTTTGTGGTTACTCTCGTTTTACTACAAACACCATAGTTCAAATATAATTACTGTAGTAAAAGCATGGTCAATTTATGGTTGCTATTATTTTACTACAAACACCATAGTTCAAATATAATTACTGTAGTAAAAGCATGGTCAATTTATGGTTGCTATTATTTTACTACAAACACCATAGTTCAAATATAATTACTGTAGGAAAACCAAGCTCAATTTTGTTGTTAGTATCATTTTACTACAAACCACCATAGTTCAAATAGAATTACTGTAGTAAAACCATGATCAATTTTGTGGTTAGTATCATTTTACTAAAAACACCATAGATCAAATATAATTACTGTAGACAATTTGTGGTTGCTATTTTTTTTACTACAAACACCATAGTTCATATATAATTACTGTAGTAAAAGCATGGTCAATTTGTGGTTGCTGTCATTTTACTACAAACACCATAGTTCAAATATAAATACTGTAGTAAAACCATTGTCAATTGTTGTGTTTGCTATCATTTTACTACAAAAACCATAGTTCAAATATAATTACTGTAATAAAAGCATGGTCA
Organism: Xyrauchen texanus; assembly: GCF_025860055.1. Classification (NCBI taxonomy): domain Eukaryota; kingdom Metazoa; phylum Chordata; class Actinopteri; order Cypriniformes; family Catostomidae; genus Xyrauchen; species Xyrauchen texanus. Next base: position 2,361,809 of record NC_068284.1, read on the forward strand.
ATTTGTGGTTGCTGTCATTTTACTACAAACACCATAGTTCAAATATAAATACTGTAGTAAAACCATTGTCAATTGTTGTGTTTGCTATCATTTTACTACAAACACCATAGTTCAAATATAATTACTGTAGTAAAAGCATTGGACATTTTGTGGTTGCTATCATTTTACTACAAACACCATAGTTCATATATAATTACTGTAGTAAAAGCATGGTCAATTTGTGGTTGCTGTCATTTTACTACAAACACCATAGTTCAAATATAATTACTGTAGAAAACCATGATCAATTTCCTATATAATTACTGTAGTAAAAGCATGGTCAATTGTTGTGTTTGCTATCATTTTACTACAAACACCATAGATCAAATATAATTACTGTAGTAAAACCATGGTCAATTTGTGGTTGCTATCATTTTACTACAAACACCATAGATCAGATATTATTACTGTAGTAAAAGCATGGTCAGTTTGTGGTTGCTATCATTTTACTACAAACACCATAGTTCAAATATAATTACTGTAGTAAAACCATGGTCAATTTATGGTTGCTATCATTTTACTACAAACACCATAGATCAAATATAATTACTGTAGTAAAACCATGATCAATTTCTGGTTGCTATTATTTTACTACAAACACCATAGTTCAAATATAATTACTGTAGTAAAACCATTGTCAATTGTTGTGTTTGCTATCATTTTACTACAAACACCACAGTTCAAATATAATTACTGTAGAAAAACCATGATCAATTTGTGTTTGCTGTCATTTTACAACAAACACCATAGTTCAAATATAATTACTGTAGAAAAACCATGATCCATTTGTGGTTGCTGTCATTTTACTACAAACACCATAGTTCAAATATAATTACTGCAGTAAAATCATGGTCAATTTGTGGTTGCTGTCATTTTACTACAAACACCATAGTTCAAATATAATTACTGTAGTAAAAGCATGGTCAATTGTTGTGTTTGCTATAATTTTACTACAAACACCATAGTTCATATATAATTACTGTAGTAAAAGCATGGTCAATTTGTGGTTGCTGTCATTTTAGTACAAACACCATAGTTCTTATATAACTACTGTAGTAAAAGCATGGTCAATTTTGTGGGTAGTATCTTTTACTACAAACACCATAGTTCAAATATATTTACTGTAGTAAAAGCATGGTCAATTTTGTGGGTAGTATCTTTTTACTACAAACACCATAGATCAAATATAATTACTGTAGTCAATTTGTGGTTGCTATTTTTTTTTTACTACAAACACCATAGTTCATATATAATTACTGTAGTAAAACCATGGTCAATTTTGTGGTTACTCTCGTTTTACTACAAACACCATAGTTCATATATAATTACTGTAGTAAAACCAAGCTCAATTTTGTTGTTAGTATCATTTTACTACAAACCACCATAGTTCAAATAGAATTACTGTAGTAAAAGCATGGTCAATTTATGGTTGCTATTATTTTACTACAAACACCATAGTTCAAATATAATTACTGTAGTAAAACCAAGCTCAATTTTGTTGTTAGTATCATTTTACTACAAACACCATAGATCAAATATAATTACTGTAGTAAAAGCATGGTCAATTTGTGGTTGCTATCATTTTACTACAAACACCATAGTTCAAATACAATTACTGTAGTAAAACCATGGTCAATTTGTGGTTGCTATCATTTTACTACAGACACCATAGATCAAATATAATTACTGTAGTAAAACCATGATCAATTTGTGGTTGCTATTATTTTACTACAAACACCATAGTTCATATATAATTACTGTAGGAAAACCATTGTCAATTGTTGTGTTTGCTATCATTTTACTACAAACACCACAGTTCAAATATAATTACTGTAGAAAAACCATGATCCATTTGTGGTTGCTGTCATTTTACTACAAACACCATAGTTCATATATAATTACTGCAGTAAAATCATGGTCAATTTGTGGTTGCTATTTTTTTTTACTACAAACACCATAGTTCAAATATAATTACTGTAGTAAAACCATGGTCAATTTTGTGGTTACTTTCGTTTTACTACAAACACCATAGTTCAAATATAATTGCTGTAGTAAAAGCATGGTCAATTTATGGTTGCTATTATTTTACTACAAACACCATAGTTCAACTATAATTACTGTAGTAAAACCAAGCTCAATTTTGTTGTTAGTATCATTCTACTACAAACACCATAGATCACATATAATTACTGTAGTAAAACCATGATCAATTTTGTGGTTACTCTCGTTTTACTACAAACACCATAGTTCAAATATAATTACTGTAGTAAAACCATGGTCAATTTGTGGTTGCTATCATTTTACTACAAACACCATAGATCAGATATTATTACTGTAGTAAAAGCATGGTCAGTTTGTGGTTGCTATCATTTTACTACAAACACCATAGTTCAAATATAATTACTGTAGTAAAACCATGGTCAATTTATGGTTGCTATCATTTTACTACAAACACCATAGATCAAATATAATTACTGTAGTAAAACCATGATCAATTTCTGGTTGCTATTATTTTACTACAAACACCATAGTTCAAATATAATTACTGTAGTAAAACCATTGTCAATTGTTGTGTTTGCTATCATTTTACTACAAACACCACAGTTCAAATATAATTACTGTAGAAAAACCATGATCAATTTGTGTTTGCTGTCATTTTACAACAAACACCATAGTTCAAATATAATTACTGTAGAAAAACCATGATCCATTTGTGGTTGCTGTCATTTTACTACAAACACCATAGTTCAAATATAATTACTGCAGTAAAATCATGGTCAATTTGTGGTTGCTGTCATTTTACTACAAACACCATAGTTCAAATATAATTACTGTAGTAAAAGCATGGTCAATTGTTGTGTTTGCTATAATTTTACTACAAACACCATAGTTCATATATAATTACTGTAGTAAAAGCATGGTCAATTTGTGGTTGCTGTCATTTTAGTACAAACACCATAGTTCTTATATAACTACTGTAGTAAAAGCATGGTCAATTTTGTGGGTAGTATCTTTTACTACAAACACCATAGTTCAAATATATTTACTGTAGTAAAAGCATGGTCAATTTTGTGGGTAGTATCTTTTTACTACAAACACCATAGATCAAATATAATTACTGTAGTCAATTTGTGGTTGCTATTTTTTTTTTACTACAAACACCATAGTTCATATATAATTACTGTAGTAAAACCATGGTCAATTTTGTGGTTACTCTCGTTTTACTACAAACACCATAGTTCATATATAATTACTGTAGTAAAACCAAGCTCAATTTTGTTGTTAGTATCATTTTACTACAAACCACCATAGTTCAAATAGAATTACTGTAGTAAAACCATGATCAATTTTGTGGTTAGTATCATTTTACTAAAAACACCATAGATCAAATATAATTACTGTAGTAAAACCATGATCAATTTTGTGGTTACTCTCGTTTTACTACAAACACCATAGATCAAATATAATTACTGTAGTAAAACCATGGTCAATTTGTGGTTGCTATCATTTTACTACAAACACCATAGATCAGATATTATTACTGTAGTAAAAGCATGGTCAATTTGTGGTTGCTATCATTTTACTACAAACACCATAGTTCAAATATAATTACTGTAGTAAAACCATGGTCAATTTATGGTTGCTATCATTTTACTACAAACACCATAGATCAAATATAATTACTGTAGTAAAACCATGATCAATTTGTGGTTGCTATTATTTTACTACAAACACCATAGTTCAAATATAATTACTGTAGTAAAACCATTGTCAATTGTTGTGTTTGCTATCATTTTACTACAAACACCACAGTTCCAATATAATTACTGTAGAAAAACCATGATCAATTTGTGTTTGCTGTCATTTTACAACAAACACCATAGTTCAAATATAATTACTATAGAAAAACCATGATCCATTTGTGGTTGCTGTCATTTTACTACAAACACCATAGTTCAAATATAATTACTGCAGTAAAATCATGGTCAATTTGTGGTTGCTGTCATTTTACTACAAACACCATAGTTCAAATATAATTACTGTAGTAAAAGCATGGTCAATTTGTGGTTGCTATCATTATACTACAAACACCATAGTTCAAATATAATTACTGTAGAAAAACCATGATCAATTTGTGGTTGCTGTCATTTTACTACAAACACCATAGTTCCTATATAATTACTGTAGTAAAAGCATGGTCAATTGTTGTGTTTGCTATCATTTTACTACAAACACCATAGTTCAAATATAATTACTGTAGTAAAACCAAGCTCAATTTTGTTGTTAGTATCATTTTACTACAAACCACCATAGTTCAAATAGAATTACTGTAGTAAAACCATGATCAATTTTGTGGTTAGTATCATTTTACTAAAAACACCATAGATCAAATATAATTACTGTAGTAAAACCATGATCAATTTGTGGTTGCTATTATTTTACTACAAACACCATAGTTCAAATATAATTACTGTAGTAAAAGCATGGTCAATTTTGTGGTTGCTATCATTTTACTACAAACACCATAGTTCAAATATAATTACTTTAGTAAAAGCATGGTCAATTTGTGGTTGCTGTCATTTTACTACAAACACCATAGTTCATATATAATTACTGTAGTAAAAGCATGGTCAATTTGTGGTTGCTGTCATTTTACTACAAACACCATAGTTCAAATATAAATACTGTAGTAAAACCATTGTCAATTGTTGTGTTTGCTATCATTTTACTACAAACACCATAGTTCAAATATAATTACTGTAATAAAAGCATGGTCAATTTGTGGTTGCTGTCATTTTACTACAAACACCATAGTTCAAATATAAATACTGTAGTAAAACCATTGTCAATTGTTGTGTTTGCTATCATTTTACTACAAACACCATAGTTCAAATATAATTACTGTAGTAAAAGCATTGGACATTTTGTGGTTGCTATCATTTTACTACAAACACCATAGTTCATATATAATTACTGTAGTAAAAGCATGGTCAATTTGTGGTTGCTGTCATTTTACTACAAACACCATAGTTCAAATATAATTACTGTAGAAAAACCATGATCAATTTCCTATATAATTACTGTAGTAAAAGCATGGTCAATTGTTGTGTTTGCTATCATTTTACTACAAACACCATAGATCAAATATAATTACTGTAGTAAAACCATGGTCAATTTGTGGTTGCTATCATTTTACTACAAACACCATAGATCAGATATTATTACTGTAGTAAAAGCATGGTCAATTTGTGGTTGCTATCATTTTACTACAAACACCATAGTTCAAATATAATTACTGTAGTAAAACCATGGTCAATTTATGGTTGCTATCATTTTACTACAAACACCATAGATCAAATATAATTACTGTAGTAAAACCATGATCAATTTGTGGTTGCTATTATTTTACTACAAACACCATAGTTCAAATATAATTACTGTAGTAAAACCATTGTCAATTGTTGTGTTTGCTATCATTTTACTACAAACACCACAGTTCAAATATAATTACTGTAGAAAAACCATGATCAATTTGTGTTTGCTGTCATTTTACAACAAACACCATAGTTCAAATATAATTACTGTAGAAAAACCATGATCCATTTGTGGTTGCTGTCATTTTACTACAAACACCATAGTTCAAATATAATTACTGCAGTAAAATCATGGTCAATTTGTGGTTGCTGTCATTTTACTACAAACACCATAGTTCAAATATAATTACTGTAGTAAAAGCATGGTCAATTTGTGGTTGCTATCTTTATACTACAAACACCATAGTTCAAATATAATTACTGTAGAAAAACCATGATCAATTTGTGGTTGCTGTCATTTTACTACAAACACCATAGTTCCTATATAATTACTGTAGTAAAAGCATGGTCAATTTTGTGGGTAGTATCTTTTTACTACAAACACCATAGATCAAATATAATTACTGTAGACAATTTGTGGTTGCTATTTTTTTTACTACAAACACCATAGTTCATATATAATTACTGTAGTAAAACCATGGTCAATTTTGTGGTTACTCTCGTTTTACTACAAACACCATAGTTCAAATATAATTACTGTAGTAAAAGCATGGTCAATTTATGGTTGCTATTATTTTACTACAAACACCATAGTTCAAATATAATTACTGTAGTAAAAGCATGGTCAATTTATGGTTGCTATTATTTTACTACAAACACCATAGTTCAAATATAATTACTGTAGTAAAACCAAGCTCAATTTTGTTGTTAGTATCATTTTACTACAAACCACCATAGTTCAAATAGAATTACTGTAGTAAAACCATGATCAATTTTGTGGTTAGTATCATTTTACTAAAAACACCATAGATCAAATATAATTACTGTAGTAAAACCATGATCAATTTGTGGTTGCTATTATTTTACTACAAACACCATAGTTCAAATATAATTACTGTAGTAAAAGCATGGTCAATTTTGTGGTTGCTATCATTTTACTACAAACACCATAGTTCAAATATAATTACTTTAGTAAAAGCATGGTCAATTTGTGGTTGCTGTCATTTTACTACAAACACCATAGTTCATATATAATTACTGTAGTAAAAGCATGGTCAATTTGTGGTTGCTGTCATTTTACTACAAACACCATACTTCAAATATAAATACTGTAGTAAAACCATTGTCAATTGTTGTGTTTGCTATCATTTTACTACAAAAACCATAGTTCAAATATAATTACTGTAATAAAAGCATGGTCAATTTGTGGTTGCTGTCATTTTACTACAAACACCATAGTTCAAATATAAATACTGTAGTAAAACCATTGTCAATTGTTGTGTTTGCTATCATTTTACTACAAACACCATAGTTCAAATATAATTACTGTAGTAAAAGCATTGGACATTTTGTGGTTGCTATCATTTTACTACAAACACCATAGTTCATATATAATTACTGTAGTAAAAGCATGGTCAATTTGTGGTTGCTGTCATTTTACTACAAACACCATAGTTCAAATATAATTACTGTAGAAAAACCATGATCAATTTCCTATATAATTACTGTAGTAAAAGCATGGTCAATTGTTGTGTTTGCTATCATTTTACTACAAACACCATAGATCAAATATAATTACTGTAGTAAAACCATGGTCAATTTGTGGTTGCTATCATTTTACTACAAACACCATAGATCAGATATTATTACTGTAGTAAAAGCATGGTCAATTTGTGGTTGCTATCATTTTACTACAAACACCATAGTTCAAATATAATTACTGTAGTAAAACCATGGTCAATTTATGGTTGCTATCATTTTACTACAAACACCATAGATCAAATATAATTACTGTAGTAAAACCATGATCAATTTGTGGTTGCTATTATTTTACTACAAACACCATAGTTCAAATATAATTACTGTAGTAAAACCATTGTCAATTGTTGTGTTTGCTATCATTTTACTACAAACACCACAGTTCAAATATAATTACTGTAGAAAAACCATGATCAATTTGTGTTTGCTGTCATTTTACAACAAACACCATAGTTCAAATATAATTACTGTAGAAAAACCATGATCCATTTGTGGTTGCTGTCATTTTACTACAAACACCATAGTTCAAATATAATTACTGCAGTAAAATCATGGTCAATTTGTGGTTGCTGTCATTTTACTACAAACACCATAGTTCAAATATAATTACTGTAGTAAAAGCATGGTCAATTTGTGGTTGCTATCTTTATACTACAAACACCATAGTTCAAATATAATTACTGTAGAAAAACCATGATCAATTTGTGGTTGCTGTCATTTTACTACAAACACCATAGTTCCTATATAATTACTGTAGTAAAAGCATGGTCAATTGTTGTGTTTGCTATCATTTTACTACAAACACCATAGTTCATATATAATTACTGTAGTAAAAGCATGGTCAATTTGTGGTTGCTGTCATTTTAGTACAAACACCATAGTTCTTATATAACTACTGTAGTAAAAGCATGGTCAATTTTGTGGGTAGTATCTTTTACTACAAACACCATAGTTCAAATATATTTACTGTAGTAAAAGCATGGTCAATTTTGTGGGTAGTATCTTTTTACTACAAACACCATAGATCAAATATAATTACTGTAGTCAATTTGTGGTTGCTATTGTTTTTTACTACAAACACCATAGTTCATATATAATTACTGTAGTAAAACCATGGTCAATTTTGTGGTTACTCTCGTTTTACTACAAACACCATAGTTCAAATATAATTACTGTAGTAAAAGCATGGTCAATTTATGGTTGCTATTATTTTACTACAAACACCATAGTTCAAATATAATTACTGTAGTAAAACCAAGCTCAATTTTGTTGTTAGTATCATTTTACTACAAACCACCATAGTTCAAATAGAATTACTGTAGTAAAACCATGATCAATTTTGTGGTTAGTATCATTTTACTAAAAACACCATAGATCAAATATAATTACTGTAGTAAAACCATGATCAATTTTGTGGTTACTCTCGTTTTACTACAAACACCATAGATCAAATATAATTACTGTAGTAAAACCATGGTCAATTTGTGGTTGCTATCATTTTACTACAAACACCATAGATCAAATATTATTACTGTAGTAAAAGCATGGTCAATTTGTGGTTGCTATCATTTTACTACAAACACCATAGTTCAAATATAATTACTGTAGTAAAACCATGATCAATTTGTGGTTGCTATTATTTTACTACAAACACCATAGTTCAAATATAATTACTGTAGTAAAACCATTGCCAATTGTTGTGTTTGCTATCATTTTACTACAAACACCACAGTTCAAATATAATTACTGTAGTAAAACGATGATCAATTTGTGTTTGCTGTCATTTTACTACAAACACCATAGTTCAAATATAATTACTGTAGAAAAACCATGATCCATTTGTGGTTGCTGTAATTTTACTACAAACACCATAGTTCATATATAATTTCTGTAGTAAAAGCATGGTCAATTTGTGGTCGCTATTATTTTACTACTAACACAGTAGTTCATATATAATTACTGCAGTAAAAGCATGGTCAATTTGTGGTTGCTATCATTTTACTACAAACACCATAGTTCAAATATAATTATAATTACGCAAAGCCCTGCAGAGGATAGTGAGGACAGCTGAGAAGATCATCAGGGTCTCTTTTCCCTCCATCAAAGACATTTACAAAAAACACTGCATCCGCAAAGCAACCAGCATTGTGGACGACCCCACACACCCCTCACACAAACTCTTCACCCTCCTGCCGTCTGGCAAGAGGTATCGAAGCATTCGGGCCCTCACGGCTAGACTGTGTAACAGCTTCTTCCATAAGCCATCAGACTCCTCAATACTCAGAGACTGGACTGACACACACATACACGTGTCCTGAGTTGCACTTTTATTTTGTCACTTTATAACTGGCTGCTACCTTAATAACTGCTATGTGCATAGAACACTATCTCATAGTATGTTATGTTTACATTTGGCATTTTTAGAAACTGTCATCTTTTTGCACTACTGTGTACTGGTCGGCGCTGCACTGTCCTTTACTGTGTCAATTGTCATGTTCATTGTTAGTAATTTCTTGTATTGTCCCGTACTTTTTGCACACGTTTGCATGTGCACTTTATATAGGTATTTTATTTAGTTTGTGTAGTCCCATGTGGTTCTGGGTTTTTCCTATGTTGTTTTATGTAGCACCATGGTCCTGGAGGAACGTTGTCTCGTTTCACTGTGTACTGTACTAACTGTATATGGTTGAAACGACAATAAAAACCACTTGTCTTGACTTACTGTAGTGAAACCATGGTCAATCTTGTGGTTGCTATCGTTTAACTTCAAACACCATAGTTCAAATATTTACTGTTGTCAAATTATACTCAATTTTGTGGTTCCTATCATTTAACTACAAACACTATAGATCAAGTTTAAAAAACTGTAGTAAAACCACTCAATTGTGTGGTTGCTATCGTTTTACTATAAACACCATAGATCAAGTTTAATTACTAAAGTAAAACCATGGTAAATCTTGTGGTTGCTATCCCTTTACTACAAACACCATTGTAGAAACAGAGGCCATTATGAAGTGCATGGTGATAGCACCGCTGTGGCCACTTCAGCAGGGCCACTTCACTCAGGCCAGCCTGTCCGCTTTTTCTTCCACCACCCACCCAGCACAGCCACAAGCTCCTCCTGTCCAGTTCCAAGGAGTACCATATCCAAAACATTCAGCAGGTGATGAAAGAAAACTTTTACTTCTTGCTAAAACATCCTTTGGCACTACTGTTACTATGTTCTTGTGCTACATTACTTTGCAGAGGTGTGTCCAGCTCTGCTGGTAGCCTAATGATATGAAGGAACATGAGGCCAACAGAAAAATGACCATTAATTTCAATTACCATCATTCTGTCCATCATTCAATATTGGTTATTTCTAATATACTTGGCTTTGTATAAAAACGTGTATGTTCCTATCAATATTTAGGAATGTCTTCAATGCTTAAGTCTTGAATGGAAAGCTGGAGACCAGCAAGATGGTTACAGTCCGCTTCTCCGAGTTTGAGGCTTGTGTGGCAACAATCACCAGTAAGGTGAAAGAGGACCCTGGACCGCAGGAGTCAATTATTTGAACAGATTGTAATGGCAACAAAATAACTGACTAATGGAACTACGGGTATGTTTGAAATGATTGCTGTGTAAATGCTATTTTCTGCTGTCACTTTAGAAGCTTATCTGCACAAACAGTGAACATACTAAACAGCTGAATGAGGTGCATACACTAAGTATTATTCTCACATTAAAGTACATTTTGAATTCATAGCTATGAGCCTGCCCCCGTGCGGGACAGGGCTCAACTGGTGGTGGTGGGGTGGTGGAGGTTGCCGTGTTAGCACACTGAAAGAGCAATTTGATAGATTGTGAGCAGACTTATAAAGCAACGGCTTACATGCGATTGGCTAGGAATTACCCAGCTAATGATGTGATGATGTACAGCTGCTAGTCTTCCCGCTAGAACTAAGCAGCGCTTCCATTTGCAGTGCCTGAACAACAGATGGAGCTGCTACTAGTAAACAAAAGGTGGAGGTTGAGGTAACTGAATTTAAGATTATTATTTGATAACTTTTTTCATTATTTAATTATTTGTTTTGGCCACAATTCATGTGGTTTCTTTTGGACGATATGTCAGCAAGGCTACAATGCTTCTTACTATAGTGGTTGTTCTAATTAAATGTTAAATTGTACATTTAAAATGTTTTTCAGTCGAAGAGAAGATACTGGCCTGCAAGAGGTTGTTGAAACTGCCCAGGGACTAAAGGAAGTGTCAAAGATGATGAGGGATTTGAATGGATTTGCACATTCCACACTGAAAACCACCCTGTCTCTTTCAGAGGCTGAAGTAGCTTCTTTAAGAGTGGTCTTCGCCTTTCTTGTTTGCAAAGGTTGGTACTGTTTTACTACGGATATCTCATTCCATCTTCGCGCTGATCCAATGCAATGAGATATCCGATGCACTACACACTACACTTCTCTGTATGTTTATGTTGTGATATATCACAAATGATGTGTGGATTGCCTTTATATTTGGTCGTCTTAATACAGTTGTTGAGAGTTCTATGTACAGATAGCTTCTTTACGGCTAGATCAGCCATCTATTTAACACAATGAAACAGGTCCTTTAGACGGGCCAATGTTTTCAACCTGCTGCAGAAGCCTATTTGGGTATAAGGCATGTATTGCTGAGTGGAACATCAGCCACAGTTACCGCCCGAAGTGTCGTGCTGTGGTTTTGGAGAACAGCATCCACAAAGTGGCTGGACTCTCTGAGGCGCTGGCACCACTGGAAAAGTTATTCCTGTAGAATGTTCTATTCTTTCTGCTATGGTGGCAACATAGGTTTATACAGTTCTATAGAGTATTGTTTTGTCATTTATAACATTGCACTGTGTAATGTTAAAGCTTAAAGCACTTTTTATATTTCTATACTGATTTTATACTGGTTATACTTGAATTTTAGTATTGTATGATACAAATACTATCATAGCTTACCAGTTCTTCAGAGTATTGTGTTTTGTCATGTATGTCTAATGTTAAAGCTAAACATGTCTAATGTTATGTTAATACTGTTTATACTTGTATTTTGACATTAAAAGAAACATGCAGCGTTCTGAACAAATTCTATTATTTCTATGTGTTTATTCATCTGCAATTGGGCTTACAAAATCAATTTGTCACAAATCTCTGTACAAATATATACATATGCTTAGTTTGATATATCCCCCACCTATATTTATCTTGCATATCTTTCTGTAATATTGATCAGGTAGAACAGTGCCTCCTGAAACACACTATGGTCATTGTTAACCACTGTTCCAAAAAGAAGAGACATGTCTGGAAACCTCTCTCCGAACAGCTGCTCAGCACGACATCGGTCTTGCTCTGATGAAAACGGGTCAGAGCTAAAGACAGATACCCAAGTCTGGGAGGACCCCAACTCCTGCTCATACACGTGTGCTGCCTCTGCGGCATTGGGGAACAGCACTGTGGGGATTCTTGCTGGACAACTACCAGCTGCAAGATGGTTTGGTATCCCTCTGCCTAAAATGGGTAAAGAATGGTTTTAGTTTTGGACAAAATGTTGTCAGTTTTGTTAAAGGTCCATACATACAAATACTGTCATATCTTACCAGGTATTCTATGGGCATTCCAGGACTGCACAACTTGGCCAAGTCCAATCTGACTCACTTGACATGCCAGGTTGGAGACACAAAATTTGGTTACATTATCCTGCATGTCGAGTAACTCTTGATCCAGCAGGTGAACCAGGGCCCGTTTTAGGGGATAATTCACCCGATTATTGACCTCTGGCCAAATTCTTTCCACACGAAGGTTCTGTTTAAACACAAGAAAAACTTTAAACTGATTGAAAACACTTTTTTTCAACCTCAAATCAGGAAAGTTGGTCTGGTGTGTAAAATACAGGTATAAGCAGACAGCAATGATTTTTTTAAATGTCCTTTTATATTGAATTTCGTTGCAGACAGTGTAAAGTCAAGATATTTCAGCTTCAATTGATGTGTAAATATCCATACATTTTTGCCATTCAATCTTTGAATGTAATCAGTAGGACAAAATGCACCCTTGAAGAAGTTGTCTGTACATAAGTTAGCCTGCTGACGTTATGTCTGTGTTGAGACAGCTTTTCTTGCATATACAGGGTCAAGTAAAACTCCCTGCCATGATCCACTCTGATTTGGTCCCACGTGCCGTTGTTGGTTATGGATATGATAGATTCAGATTAATTTCTCATTGAATTGCACATAGTAAACATAGCACATACTGATTGTAATATAATAACACTGATATTGTACACTAATCCCAAATTTTAAAGTAAAATTTTACTTTAAAATTTTATTTACTTTTTTTTTTGTACATTGACTGGACTTGCCTGTAAACTTCTTCATAAATAATAAGGTTGTTCTTCACTGGCATTGTGGATTCAGCAACAGTTTTGCTGCTGAATCCATCAATAGCCAAGACATGCGTCACTCCAAACATTCCCAGCTTCTCATTTTGGTCTAGGTGGAGTTTGTGGCCCATATACTCTGCATGGTAAGGAACTGGATTGAGATTACGTGCTCCCTAAAACAAGTATAATTCAATCAATGTAGTGCAATAACATAAAGTTAGTTAAAATGTTCAACGAATTTACAAACGTAATACATGAACTACTAATATGCATACTTTAAGTCTAAATGTAACATTTCATGAGGTCACAAATAAAAAATAAAAAAATCATAATTAATGTAGGTGACTTATACCTGGCGACGCAGCTCATTATATGGCTGGTGCACCTCTCTGAGAATCCTTCCCAATGGAGGTCCTGCCCTAACCCCCACTGATGACAGGTATCCTGTCATGAATTTTCGTCCATAAGATGGACCTGTCTGTCAAGACAACAAAAATAAAAAATAATAATTTAAACGATAATTCAAGTATATAATGGCTATACTTTCGAGGCAAAAAAACTTGTTGACAGTCTCTGGCCTTATATAAGACATAAAACTTCACATTGGGATTGTGTTTATTATTAGCTACACCTGACAGCACAACCAGACATCTCTGGCACAACTATTTGCTGTTACTATGGGGATGAAAGTAAACACAACCTAAACTGCGCTTGCTACACAGACCCGTCCTTGTAAAGGTCACATCTGGGTCACGAAACTTGCGTCAAATTAAAATATCAAAATTGGATTAGAGCTCGGGTCCGTTATCCGTTTTTTCCATTTCTCATTTGAGCACAAATTCGGAAATTGAAAAAAACGGGTCGTTATCCATTATTTCATTTTGGTTTTGGAAACAAATATTGAGAAAACAAGTCGTTTTTTTTTTTTGATTTTTGTTTTTATTTTGAAAAACGAATGAACGAATGATATATGGATTTTGCTGCTCTCTCTTTGTTTGACTGTGTAGTAACATGATATAACTAATAACGGACTGTGTACGATGAAGAATGCTTAATAACATGCTTTATTAACAGAGAAGAAAAAATATTTCATGTCTATTAAGGCTTTATTAATGTGTAATGACGCTACACTTAATATTCAATGTGACCCAACAATGAATCAGCAATAAAATAGACTAATTTGACCTAGTGTGTGAGTGGGGGTGATATTAGCTAATATGATTAGCATATGTGACCCGTCACGGAAACCAGTGACACAAGTCGGCAGCACAACTTGTGAGCAAAATGAGAAACAAGTGTTTTTTTCCAAAATTGGTGATTTCCGCTTTTTTGCAGAATCTGTTAGTTGAGATCATGAAGAAGCCTCTCCATGTTTGAGATAACAGTATTGGTATATTTAAAAGCGTACATTTTGAGGTTGAAATCGGCTTGTTTTTCGGAGATTCTAGCATGCAGTAGGGGCGTGTCATTGTCTGTGTGTATTTCTGTACTGAATAGCCGCCGGCGCTTTTGCCCCGCCCCCAACAGCGTGGCTACTTATTATGCAGCGCTCTAGCCGGCTCTATCTGATATCAAAATTCAATGAAGATGGACGCCGCAAAGAATGTCGCAGACGAGCTGAACCGTGGCGTTACAACGAAAATGTTTTGAAGTACTTCTTCGACAAGCCGGATGCTTATGAACAAGCGTTCACTGATTCTGAAGACGATCTGAGCGACGATGAAAGTGGCATGATAAGACTGAATAATATCCCTAATCTACAACTGAGCGAAGATGAAGACGAGGAAGAATGTATCGGACTGGCGTCAGACGAGTTGGACCGTAAGATATCAGAGGCTATATCGATAGTAACATTTGATGGGGATATAGATAGAGAAATGGGGAAAATCCGTAACTTTGACTGTAAATGTTACACGAGGAGAAAAGAGAACTCTCTGCATGGGAGACAGTCTTGTAGCCAGAAGCTTTCTCCAGACATTATGTACAACATACGGCTGGATTCTTTAGCTGCGGAAAAAGAGTGGCAGGACATGCGAATTATTGGACATTTAGAGGCAAACAGACGCACAGTGCAAACTTCGGAGATGGTTACATCCACAAAGAAGACCCCGACAAAGAGAAAGTGTGCCCGAACGACTTATTTCATTGGAGGCAACGAGATCTGCAAGAATACTTTTCTGTTTCTTATGGGGTGAGTTTCCATAAACATCAAAGTTTGTCGTTTTTTGTTCATTCTAAGAACACGTACACGTTATCTCATGTTTAGTCCATGTTTAGACCTTCCAATACCTACCTATTGTTTTTAGCTAGCTCAGGACTGTCGTTTTAATTGTAACGTTAGCTGCTAATCGTTAGCATCATATCACTTGCCAAAACCCCATTACTATAATGAGCTTTAAGATGGTAATGTGAGCTTCTGCTATTAATTTGAATAATGCTTCAATTGCTTGAATTGACTGGTGTTAATGACTTAATTTAGGATTTTTTAATCCTTTGACTCGAACCAGGTCTAACCACTAACTGAGGTCTAAACCAGGACTAAAACAAGACTAAACCAGGAAGTACAGATACAAGCTCTAAAGTAAGTAAAAGTAAAAAGTATTCATCATAAAATTTACTTCAGTAAAGTAAAAGTACCTATAATTTGTACAATACATTTTGATATAGGTGACAAGATGCCTGTTAGCAAGACCATGATGTTAAACGTTTTTCTTATTTCCCCTTTTTTCAGCATTGGCAGAGACACCCTGGCTGATATAGTCAAACACTATGAGGAGAATGGGGCAAGACCACGTTTGAGGAAGAAGCACTCATTGCCACGTCCACCAGCCAGGTTCATCAGCCGTGAGGATATCAACAGAGTTGTGGACTTCATAAAACACTATGCAGAAGACAATGCCATCATGCTGCCTGGCCGACAGCCTGGGCATAAGGATTGGCATGTGAAGTTGCTGCCAACTCATGTGTCCAAGGCCTCAGTGTGGCGTCTCTACGTGAAGTCTGCTAAGGAGCTTGGTATGTGTAAACATTGATTTAAAATTGAGTGCTTATAAAGTGAAATAATGCGGAGCACTATTAGCAATTACAATACAATTAACCATAAGCAATATCTGTTTTTCAGGTGAGCGTGCAGTTTGTAAAACCAGCTTCAAAGCACTGTGGAACCGACTTCTCCCACACATCAAAAGTTGCCGCCACGCACAGATCTCTGCTGGCAGTGCCAAAGCAATAACGAGCAGCTGATACGAAGTGCAAACCTCCCAGATGATAGAAAGTCTGAAGCAGTAAAGAAGCAACAAGATCATCTTTCCCTTGTGCAGAAAGAGAGGGCTGTGTACAACGACATGACTGCTGCCTGCAGAAAGATTTGCTCTGGCTCCAACCTGTCTTTTGGACCATCCCTACCAGCAAGCAAGAAGATTAGGATGCATTACAGTTTTGATTTTGCTCAGCAGGTAATATTTCACACACATTTACTTCACTTTACTTTATTAATGTCCCTTAAAGGGCGATTTGGTGCATGAGAATAAATAGTGCAAATGCAGAATAGCATCAATATAGTAAGTTTTATCTTTATTAGACAATTATGAATAGATGCAAATTTAATTTAATCTAATCCAAGTTCCCTCTCTCCCTCTGTCTCCTACAGTTACACTTTCCCTCAAACCCTCTCCAGCCAGGACCAATGTACTTCCTGACCCCACGGAAATGTGGCCTGTTTGGTGTTTCATGTGAAGGGCTGCAGAAACAGGTGAATTACCTGATTGATGAAGGCATGTCATCTACTAAGGGAAGCAATGAAGTCATCAGCTACATGCATCATTTCTTCGGCAACTTTGGAGTTGGAGAAACAGAGGTGGATCTTCATTGTGACAACTGCAGTGGGCAGAACAAGAACAACTTCATGCTCTGGTACCTTGCCTGGCGGGTTGGACACAAGCTTCACGATAAAATTGAAATCCACGTCCTTATTGCTGGCCACACCAAGTTTTCCCCTGACTGTGGCTTTGGACTCATCAAGCAAGCCTACATGAAGACAAGAGTCAACACTTTGGCAGACATCGCTGAGGTACTTTAACTTTACTTTGCTTTAATGACTTCAGTGCTGTTTTCTGTTCTGCTTCAATGAAACATTTAACTGAAGATCTTTTTTTTTCTTCCTCTCTTCTCTTTTTTGTCATCAGGTTGTGGAAAACAGCTCTCCTGTGAGTCACCTCAATATCCCACAGCTTGTTGGAACGGCAGAGGGCAAAGTTTTAGTCCAGACCTTCGACTGGCAGCAGCATCTGACTCGCCACTTCCGTAGACTCCCACAGATCAAGAGTTATCAGCACTTCAGGTAATTGAAACTTTCACATTGTGTACATACAATATAACATAGCAACAACATACACATGACAGTTTTTTATAAGAAAATACTTTGCCATGTTTAAAATGTCTTATGTGCTTTTTCTGTCACAGCTTTGAAGCCAAGAGACCAGGTGTGGTGCTTGCAAAAAGTCACCGTGATGCACAACCTGTCGAATATCAGCTACTGCGCGACGGAGCAGATCTGCCCCCTGTCGACGGTCTTCCTGTCCTGGCCCCACCTGGACTGAAAATTGACAGGCAGACCTATCTATATGAAAAAATCAGGCCATTCTGTGCTGACGAGGCAAGAGACATCACATGCCCAGCGCCAAGGGTCACAACACAGAAGAGTCCACAGAAGAGGATGCTGAATGTAATTTCATTGGACTGTGTCACAAAGACCTTTTTTCTTGTTTACAACACCTGCAATGTCACTTTATCAACCAACCACCTGAATTTAGTTTTACATTCTTGTATGAAAAGCACTCAGTGTACATAAGAGTTGCCTATACAGTTTTATCGGTAGATGCTAAGAGACATTTATTTATTACCTGTTTGCAAACTTTTTTTTTCTTTGATG
This sequence comes from Xyrauchen texanus, assembly GCF_025860055.1. Lineage (NCBI taxonomy): Eukaryota > Metazoa > Chordata > Actinopteri > Cypriniformes > Catostomidae > Xyrauchen > Xyrauchen texanus. The sequence goes on from NC_068284.1 coordinate 2,380,245, forward strand.
GCACATTTTCCTGACCTTTTTGCTCCCCCTGTGCTTTACAGCTTTACAGGGGGAGCTTTACAGGGGTATGGCTTATCTAAATGAGATGTAAATGAGCCCTATTGTCACTCCCAGCAGCAGAGAGAGTGAGAACTGCACAATCTTTTGAGGCCGTTTTCTCCCCTTTTAGCTTTTTTGAGTGCCTACCTTCAAATGGCCACAACTTCTGCAAATATTGTCAGATTTCCATGTGTTACAAATCGTTGGAAAGCTTGGAGACTACACTTTCAGAATCTGTGAATAACTCAAAATGCCCCAAAACCGACTTGTGTCCCTACTTTCCGTGATCGGTCACATATTAGTTTACAACAAACTAGGACTAGCTAAATAGCTATTTTATGCCGACAGTTGAATTTCGTTTTCTTAAAGCGCCTGATTCCCCAATATGACAGGTTGGACAATCATTTAATTGAATTATAATTGAATATTATATTAATATTAAATATTATTATTAATATATCATTTGTTAGTATTTAACTAAACAATGTTCATAATAATGTGTTAATAGCACAATAAGAATGGAAATTGTGCAAATAAAAGCTGAAAACAGTACCAGTCAAACATGTGTCATCTGGGATAACGGATGACATTATGGGCTAGCAGAAAATAACTATCCTGTATGACAACATTGTTATCTGTATTTCATGAATTCAATGAATATGAATTGAAAAACTACAAACTAATAAAAATGATCAGACTTTTAATGAAAGTAACACACCAAAATATATTAAAACAATATTAAATATATTACTCTTTATTCAGTTCTTTAACAATCAAATTTAACAGATTTTTTTTTACCAATGATCCAAATAATGTAACGTTCTAGAAAACTATTATGATATGCAAAAAATCTGTCAAGTAATGAACTTAGCATCTCTAGGCTAGCATCTTGCAAATACAAAAAGTTTAAATATGCAACACAGTAATTTTAATGAAAACAACATGCAAAACACAGAATGGCAGAGGGCCTCTATTCTGTTTATGTAAACATATTTCCACTTTAATTGAAAATGATTGTGCAAAACAGCAGTAATAGAACTAAAACCAACCTCAAACTGTAACAACAGATGTAGCCTCAAGTGATGAACAAAGTTTTGCAGGGCTAAACAAATTTTTATGTAATTGCTATACACACAGCAAATTAGACTGCTTTCTATTTAAGTACAAGTGTCATGTTTCTCTTCAAGAATAAAAGTTGCTCAGCTTTCTGGCAGAAGAGTTGGTTCCTCTTCTCATCAAGAACATGAGATGCTGCACTGAACAGTCTCTCTCTCTCTGTGCTGGTACTTGGGGCAGATAAATGCCTGCCTGTAGGAAAATGCCCGGTATGCCAGATTACCAATCCAGCACTGGTCATGAGCTCATGAACGTGTTTTGAAACATGGTCAAACATTTCAGGTAGACAGGTTTCTGCAAAATAGCATTTGCTTGGCAGTGTGTAACGTGGCTTAATATGGTGTATGAGCCTACGAAATCCAATGTCTTCCATAACAGAGAATGGCTGGTCATCTAAAGCAATGAACTGTATTATTTTCTCTGTAATGGCTCTATCGTTTGCATATTTCTTAGCCTTTTCAAAGACTGTGGCGACCGACGGTGATGGTGTGCTTGTTGGGGTACTTTTAAGTGTTGTTGTTTTGCTGTACTCTGCATTTTGAATGTGATGTCCTGTTTTGCATGTGGTTTAGAAATGCACATAGTTTGGTGTGAAAAGTGCAAGTCAATCCCAGAATAATAGCAAAGCACCTTGGAAACAGGTAGACAAGTATCTATATCCACAGTAAAACGAGTCTTATATCGACATAACCTGAAAGGTTGCTCAACAAGGAAGCCACTGTCACAACAAAGTCAAGGTATCAGAGTGGCCATCACAAAGCCCTGACCTCAATCAAATAGAAGATTTGTCGGCAAAATTGAAAAAGTGTGTCCAAGCATGGACGCCTACAAACCTGACTCTGTACTGGTTACACCAGTTCTGTCTGGAGGAATAGGACAAAATTCCAGGAACTTATTGTTAGAAGCTTGTTGAAGGCTACCAAAACATTTGAAGTTAAACAATTTAAAGGCAATTCTACCAAATACTAACAAAGTGCGTGCAAACTTTGACACACTAGACAGCACCTGTGGCCGTCAGGAGTGGAGAGCACTCTACCGCATCTACTACACAGGGGCGGAAGGGCATCTTTATAAAGACGCGTCCTGAAAAGGAAGATTTAATGCCAGCTGTGTATATTGCTCTTTAAGAGAAAATAACTCTTTTAGAGAAATAACTCTTTTACTGCGCTGTCGAAGCGCCAGGGGCAAAACTGCACTGCCGTGCAGAGGGAGAAGGTCGCTGATATGCGCCGGTGATCCAACATCAATCGCACTCAGAGATGGGAGTAACAGTGTGTGACTCGCAGCTCGCTGCATACACAACCAGTCGGCTCCAAAGTAAATTTCTGAACGAAACAGAGGCATTTCCCTCCCTTCATACCCGTATGTCTGGGGGCGGGACATGCAAATTCTGCCAATCTCTCATTGGCCTTTTCTCATACATCAGAGATGCAAAAGAGACCTAGTGTTGCTTCTTCGACACAACATCGCAAACGGTTAAAAGATCTCGTCAACATTTGGGTACGAAAATGGGAGACCTCTGAGCGGGGGGGGGGGGTTTGGGGCAGGCTAAATAGATTGAAATTGTGACGTTGTAACACTTACCTCAAAAGGTTACATAAAAAATGAGGGGAGATCAATCACCATTTACCAACAATTATATTTCCCTTAAACAAAGTATACATTTTGTGATCATACAACATGTCTTGAGAATATTACACGAGGCAAAGCATTTAGGAACAAAACCTTATAAATCTGCATCCAATATCAAAGTTCAGAGTTACCACAGTAGTCCTTGGTCCATCACACCATTATAGATGTTTAAGATGTTAGAAGAACTTCATCCACGTTTGTTCAAAAAGGTTAATCCAAGGAAAAGGTGTCTTCTCGTTTAGGAGTTTGGATATAGTTCCACATTGAAGATAATAACATAAAGAATTTGATCCAGTTGAGAAGCCCTCAAAATCAAGCAGATACCACACAAAAAAGAACCCTATTGAGATGTTGAACACAACTGTTCCTAAACCGGGTTTCCCAAATGAAAGCATGGAGAAAAGACGTGCTCTCAGCTAACAGGTATCTGTAACTCACACTTCCCTCACCCTTTTATTCTCTGGCCTGAAGAGATTTCCCAGATAATGGCTCCCTAGTGCCCGCTACTGTCCGGGAGTGAAATTGCAACTTGCATTTAACATAGGAAACAGGTGACAGTTTACTAGAACAGTTAACCCCCCCCCCCCTTCAGAAGAAGGCCTGACCTGGCCGTAAAACCTTTTCAAATTTTCTACATGGTATGTTTCAATTTGTTTAGGTTCGGCTGACAGCTCAACTCTGTAGTTTACGTTATTCAGCTGTTTTAAAACTTTGGCAGGCCCATGCCACTTAGGAGCTAGTTTGGCCATAAAGGCATCCCTTGCATTAGACAACGGGTGAGTACGAACCCAGACGAATTCCCCTTCCTGGAAGGTCTCTTGTCACCTCTTCGGGTTGTAGTACCTCTGTTGTCTGCTCTGGGCTCTCGCAACATTCTCCTTCACCCTCTCCAGAAGCGATTTCTGACGTTCAAGAACTTCATACGCAGATTGATCAGGATCAGGCGAACGATATTGAAACAGTTCAAGGGGTCCTTTCAACTTGCGTCCTAGACGCATTTCTGCTGGGGTATACTTCGTACTCTCCTGCCAAGCTGAATTGATTGCAAACCTGAACTCATGGATCCATTGGTTCCAATTCCGATGATTGTCCTTGACATATGAGGCAATCATGGTCTTAAGAGTTTTGTTTACCCTTTCTGTCAGGTTAGTCTGAGGATGGTATGCAGTGGAACATTTTTGAATGGCACCCCATTGCCTACAGGTAGCATTCAGAAGTTGTGAGGTAAATTGTGGTCCTCGGTCTGATAGCAAATACGTAGGTACCCCCCAACGGGTAAAGATATCTTTGATAAGGATGTTAGTTATCAAAGTTGTCTTAGCTGACCGCAAAGGAAACACCTCGAACCACTTGCTACAGTAATCCACAGAAACCAGTAAATACTCATTCAACTTCGTGCTCCTTGGAAATGATCCCATAAGATCAATGCCCATCATATATCCAGGTTCTTTTACCAGAGTAGACTGAAGGGTTCCAGAAAGTTTGGATATATGTGGCTTGTATTGCTGACAGGTTTGGCATTGTTTGCAGTGATCCCATACATCTCGCTGGATTTCTGGCCAATACCAACGTTGAGTTGTCTACGCAATGTTTTCATGCGTCCAAGATGCCCACTTAAAGGATTGTCATGTGCAAACTGGAGAAATTGCTGCCGGAGATCCTTTGGGATGACTACTTGCAAAGTATGAAACTTTTGACCTTCAGGGACACATCTGAACAGAAAGCTGTTCTGTACAACATAATGGATACGTTGAGGGTCGATAGGGGTAAACTTTGTTTCATCCCATAGAGGCTGCAATGATTGATAACTTTTTTGGCTTCGACCAAGTTCTGCCCAGTTGATTGGTAAGTCTCCATTCACATCCTTTGCCTGGCATACCGCAACACTTCCCAGTGGCTCTACCTCAGGCATTGCACGGGACAACGAATCAGGCACGACATTACATCTCCCTCTTCGACACCTCACAGTTAAGTCAAATCTCTGAAGTCGGATAGGGCATCCTTCAAATCTTCTAAAGAATGTTGGCATTCTTTAGTCCAGTTCCATGGTAAACCCTTTTTCTTAAGTGCATGAAGTGGAGCAGCACGTTATGAGAAATATGGAATTAATCGGTGATACCACCCAGCAAGACCTAGGAATCGCTCAACTCCCTTAATGTTTTGGGCACAGGGAAATTCTTGACAGAATCCACTTTGCAATCCTCTGTCTTGATGCCTTCCGCTGAAATGACGTGTCCTAGGAAGGTCCGTGATTTCCTTACCAATTTACATTTCTTAAGGTTAAGGGTTAGGCCGGCCGGTTCCAGCCCAGCAAACACCTTCTTCAGATCCTGGAAATGTTGCTGGATGTCTCTGGAGTACACAACAATGTAATCTATGTATATGAAACAACATCTGCCAATAAGATCTTGTAGAACTTTGTTCATGAGCCTTTGGAATGTTGCTCCAGCATTTTTCAATCCAAAAGGTAGACGAACAAATTCATACTGGTTGTACTTTGTAACAAAAGCAGTTTTTTGACTGCTACTTTCATACATCGCCACTTGCCAGTATCCAGTCTTGAGGTCTAGGGTACTGAATACTGTTGCTCTGTAGACAGACTCCAAGATCTCTTGTATCTGAGGCATAGGAAAACCATCTAGTGGGGTTTTAGCATTCAGTGCTCGAAAATCCACACAGAAACGTGTACCCCCATCCTTCTTAGGCACTAGCACTATTGGAGCTGCCCATGGGGAGACAGATGGTCGTATTATACCTTTATTCAGCATGGCTTTGAACAGGGTCGTTAGTTATAATCTTTAGTTATAATAATTCTTGTTTTACTCTAAATATACACGATATAATGAAGATGGTCTATTGCCACTTGTATACAGATATAAAATAAAGTATTGTTTAGAATGTTTTCACCAAAGTCTTGACAAAATGTAAGTGTTCATTGAAATATAACCCATTCTATTCTTTATATCCAGTGTATGAGTGCAACTAATGAACAGTGCAAGACAGCAGCAGTATTTCATATGAGAAACACACACCTGCTGATGGTGTAGTCTGGCTTGAATCCGGTGGCATCAATATTGAGGTTGTGGTAGTCCCTGAGGTGGACGCATGTTCACCTAAAGGCATGGGTACATTTCATTTAAAACCATTTGAAACTATTCTATATAAAATGGATTGTAATACTTATTAAAAGTGTACAAATTAAACATCAAAGCTTTAAACAAAAAGCTTTAAACAAGAATCTCCTGCAGTAGCATCTGCTTTGGGTCTTTCCAAACATTTGGTGAGTGCATCTGTCATGATTGTTTGTATCATGGGTTGCCCCAAGCCGGTAAGTATTATATAATTTAAGGCAGATTATGCTCACATTGTTACTGATTCATACTTCAGATATTAGTTAAATTAAAAACAAAGAAGTAAACAAGAAATATTACTGTGTATGTGTAAATATGTGTAGTGGGGAGACTAAGAAAAATTATGTGCACTGACACTAGAAAATAAAAGAATGTACCGTTAGTCTAGCAGGGTCCACCACACGACTACTATTTCTGTGTCTGAGAGTCGCTACCCCCCATTCATTTGCATTTATTTTGTCTTCTTTTGCCTTTATCCTCTCTTTTAGTTTAAGGCTTTCAAAACAGGTTATGCTTGTCCTGCAATAAGAGCTATTGGAGGCCTGGCAATGAGGACATTCCCGTAGCTTGGGCTTGGTCATTTTGTTCCGTTTTGTTTGTACACACGCTTTTTCAGTTCTGCCCACAAATGTTCTATTGAAATTAGGTCAGGGCTTTGTGATGGCCACTGTGATACCTAGACTTTGTTGTCCTTAAGCCATTTTGCCACAACTTTGGAGGTATACTTGGGGGTCATTGTCCATTTGGAAGACCCATTTGTGAACAAACTTTGACTTCCTGGCTGATGTCTTGAGATGTTGCTTCAATATATCCACATAATTTTCCTTCCTCATGATGCCATCTATTTTGTGAAGTGCACCCGTCCCTCTTGCAGCAAAGCACCCCCACAAAATGATGCTGCCACCCCATGCTTCATGGTTGGGATGGAGTTCTTCAGCTTGCAAGCCTCACTCATTTCCCTCCAAACATAATGATGGTCATTATGGCCAAACAGTTCAATTTTTGTCTCATCAGACCTTTGTCCCCATGTGCACTTACAAACTGTAGTCTGGCTTTTTATGGCAGATTTGGAGCAGTGGCGTCTTCCTTGCTGAGCAGCCTTTCAGTTTATGTTAATATAGGACTCGTTTTTCTGTGGATATAGATACTTGTATACCGGTTTCCTCTAGCATCTGTACAAGGTCCTTTGCTGTTGTTCTGGGATTGATTTGCACTTTTTGCACCAAACTACATTCATCTCTATGAGACAGAATGTGTCTCCTTCCTGAGAAGTATGATGGCTGCCTGGTCCTATGATGTTTATACTTGCGTACTGTTTTTTTGTACAGATTTTTTTCTGAGATCTTAGCTGATTTCGTATTATTTTCCCATGATGTCAAGCAAAGAGGCACTGTGTTTGAAGGTAGGCCTTAAAATTCATCCACAGGTACATCTTCAATTCACCTCCAATCAGAAGCTAACTGTTAAAGGATTGACATAATTTTCTGGAATTTCCCAAGTTGTTTAAAGGCACAGCTGACTTAGTGTATGTAAACTTGTGACCCACTGGAATTGTGATATAGTCAATTAAAAGTGAAACAATCTGTCAGTAAACAATTATTGGAAACATTACTTGTGTCATGCACAAAGATGATGTCCTTAACTTACCAAAAGTATAATTTGCTACTTTAAATCTGTGGAATGGTTAAAAAATTTGTTTAAATAACTTCAACCTAAGTGTATGTAAACTTCTGATTTCAACTGTAAGCTATTCATATGACATGAACATCAGGGTTGCTTCAGCCTTTAATTAAGCCCAGGACAAATTGACATCATTCACAGCATCACAGTTACCTGAGGCCCCCTTAATATCATTGTCAAATCAGCTTTTATTACGCTACTGACTTGAATCTTCATATAATGCGAGTGTACATTATATCAACATATTTCTAAACAGTGCTATTTATATCTTTGTGTAAAATGTATTTGATTAGCAAAAATGAGCACTTTTAATTGATGATTGTTTTGCAAGTGCAGCACATTTATTTCCTGTTTGTATCTGAAATCTACTGCAATTGCTATTTTGTGTGTTAAGAGCATTTACTCTGCCCTTGATGCAAGAAAATTGCACCTCAACAGATAGTTAAACATGTGGTTTGAAGGAAAGTCGAAAGCCAAAGAATTCCTTTTTGCTGTTTATTTTGAAAGTACAATACAACACAAAAGACTACATTCAGTACATGATATGCAAGAAATCACAATATTCAAGCATACATACACTAGAGTAAGATAAAGGTAACTAAGACATCTTCAGGTAAGTATACAAAAACAGGTACATGTAAGAAACTCAGATATCCATTAGCAGCACAAATCCAAGTCCAATGTTAATAATTTACATTTACATTTATGCATTTGTCAGACACTTTTATCCAACTTATTGCAGGGATAACCCCCTGAAACAACCTGCAGTTAAGAGCCTTGCTCAAGGACACAATGGTGGTGACTGCAAGGATCAAACCGGCAACCTTCTGCTTACCAGTTCTGTGCTTTATCCCACTACGCCACATTGTAATAATACCGTTGAAAATATTTAGAATTATAATCTAAATAAATAATACTCTCAACAGGTACATAAAGGCAAAATAAACTGGTCTATTTAGAGACCTATTGGCTATTTTACAGCCTTCCTTCAGTGTTAATCCTTGCAGGAGTCTTAAAATAAGCTTTATGTGTGAAACTCTTTCAACACCGAGGGCATACGAAAGTCTTCTCTCCAGTGTGAATTCTCATGTGAGCATTAAGGTCACTACTATAGGTAAAACTTTTTCCACACTGAAGGCATGAAAAAGGTTTCTCACTACTGTGAATTCTCATGTGAGCATTAAGGTTACGCTTATGGATGAAACTCTTTCCACACTGAATGCATGTAAAAAGCTTCTCACCAGAGTGAATTCTCATGTGAGCATTAAGGTAACCTTTACAGATGAAATTCTTTCCACACAGAAGACATGAAAAAGGTTTCTCACCAGTGTGAATTCTCATGTGAACATTAAGCTCACCTCTACGGGTGAAACCCTTTCCACACGGAAGGCACGTGAAAGGCCTGTCTCCAGAGTGAACTATTATGTGCCTCTTAAGGTCTTGATTACAGTAGAAACTCTTTTCACATAGAGGGCACTTGAAAGACTTCTTTCCAGAGTTAGTGTGTGCTTCTTAAGGCTGTCAGCACGAGTAAAACTCCTTCCACACTGAAGGCATGTGAATGGCTTCTCTCCCGTGTGAATTCTCACATGAGTCTCAAGGCATCCTTTTTGTGTAAAACCTTTTTCAAACATAGGGCAGGTTATAAATTTTTATTTTTTTGGTACTGATGTTTCTCCTCCACTTCACCCAGTTCTTGACTTTCCTCTTTCACTTGCATCAGGTCTGAAATAAAAATATGAAATTGTCAAAATTAACCCCTTACACAGTGAAGAATTTCCCTTACAACTCAGTACACTTGACATTGTGTTTATTAACGCATATGGGGAGTGCCTTCTTACACAACCTAGTTGAAACCTCTCTACAATAATGCCAATATTATAATATTGTGATGGTGTTCTAATATTGCGATGGTGTTTAAGCCCCACCTGTTTTGGTGTGAAGCGGTCTTCTATAAAACAGGTGCACAAACACCATTTCCTCAGAATTTCTTAAAGACTGTGATCATCTCTTGTCTAGAAGCCCTCTACCTTCGCCATCAATATACATGAGTTAATGGGTGGAAAATTTGCAGCTACGAGAAGACTCTCAACTCCCCTGCATTGCTCAAGCGAACATCACTCTGCCTCGCCGCTTCGCCGAACAAGCCTCAGCAACCTGATTCCCCGCAGCACTACAGAAAATATATTGTATACTGTGTGATATATATATATCTAAAAGAGTCACTTATGTTTTTGGGTCTTTTTAAAGATGCGTAAATGTTCCTTGTGCGAGAGGTACATCCCGCTGGCAGATTAGCATGAGAGCTGAGTTTACTGTCTGGGCCACAGCCATACAGAAACAGCTTTCATGGAGCCAGACTAAGGGTATGAGTCTAAAGACGCTTCACTCATGAATCGCCCTGGATCTGAGAGACAATTCAGCCTCATGTGCCCTCCCAACCGCCTCTTCTGTGATACCCAAGGATTTACACGAAACAAGACATGGCCACGAGGTTGAGCAGGATCACATTTAAGGGGTCCTTGCAAGCTCCTCAGTCTCCACAAAGTACATGCTTTCCTAACCGATATGTGCAAAATTAGCACAGGCCCTCTGAGAGTGCGTCATAGTCACGGTTCTGATGCTGGGGATGATAAAGAAAATGTCACGTCTCTCGCTGCATCAGCCTATATGATCAATTTGCACACTGGCCACCCCAGTTCAACAGCGTTCTGTCTTCCATGGTTTCGTCCTAAGAGGCGCCATTGTTATGAGCGGAAATACACAATCTCCTTGTGAAAAGTGCAATAGAAGTTGTACCAAATTGTCATGCCCAAAAAGGGTTTTACAGATGTTATTTTCTTGTCCCAAAGGAAGATGTGGGTTTCGGCCGATCCTGGATCTGAGACATTTGAATCGCGCACTCCCAAAGTGCCCATTCAAAATTATTACTCAGAAACTGATCTTATCGCATGTATGCCCACAGGATTGGTTTGCGTCGATAGATCTGAAGGATGCGTACTTTCATACCCAAATTGTACAACAACACAGGATGTTTTTGATTTTTGTGTTCGAGGGAACAGCGTTTCAATCTCTGAAAACCGTTCAATCGTTTGTCTCTGTCTCCTCGCACGTTCACAAAGTGCATCGATGCAGTTTTCACCTCTCTGAAACTGAGCGGTGTGCACATCTTGAACTCTCTCAATGATTGGCTGTTACTGGCACAATCAGAGGCTCTGTTATGCCAGCACAGAGACATACTGCTTCAACATCTAAACAGCTTGGGCCTCAATTTGAACTGGGCGAAGAGCACGCTCTTCCCAAATCAACAAATCTCCTTTTTGGGAGGACCCTAAACTCCAAATGTGGGCGCACCTCACAAGCAAGCGCATTTTGGCCATTCTACAGTATCTGTCTCAGTTAAAACTGCGGAGAACACTTCCACTGAAGCAGTTTCAAAAAGCATTGGGATTTATGGTTGTGGCATCCGCCATCATTCTATTAGGTTTCTTACACATGAGACCTCTTCAGTGCTGGCTTGAGAGCCATGTGTCATGACATGCTTGGCGCAAAGGGCACATGTGCATCACAATATCCCGCCGCTGTATAGCTGCTTTAGCACCCTGGACAGCTCCTGCGTTTACCAGCGAGGTGTTGCACTGGGGCAGGTTGTCAGATGGAAAGTGGTGACTACGGATGCTTCCAACACAGGTTGGGGGGGGTGGTGTGCGATGGACGCCCGACTTTCGGCACCTGGACAGTGGTTATAGCAATGGGATATCACTCAAAAGAATGCAAGTTCAAGTCCAGCAAAGGATGCGTTTAAAAATAGTTCTTCTGTTGACCCCTGAACCTCACTTCTTACTTTTGTGCTTCCTATAATGTAGGTCTTACTTCATTGCATAATTCCTGCTTAAATTCAAACCAATTAGATGTAGGGGAAGTTACCCAATTAAGCCCTTCCAATAAAGACATTATGTTTAAATTAAAAGACTTCTAATAAAACAAGAGATTAATCAAAGATTATTCTCTCATCTAAACACTCGTTATGTTTTGTGATAAACTGTCGAAATGATGTCATGTCATGAATTGTATATTATAATGTTCCTTGAGGTCCACTTATAATGTTAGTGTGATATACTTTCATTAAAAATAGTCAAAATTTAGGCATAATTGTTCAATTTCTATCCAGTCAAATGCTCTGTTTTTTGGGGCCGTGTGTTCTTGAAGACTTCAGTGTAAATGCCCACTGCTATGATTGGGTAACATCTTTGCATATGGATAAGTGTGCCCGCCATTATGCGTGTGTGGGGTTGTTTTGAAAACTTTAACTAGAAAATGAACCCCTCCACAAACACCACAGATACTGACAGCGTGGTAAGTAATCACTTTAATTTACTATTCTATTTGTGTAATAGTTATTACTTTTAATCTTGTTTAAACCAAGACGCAACACAACGGTGTGTATCTTGTTACATAGTTGAAACATTTCCGTGTTTTACAAATGCTGAGTAATGCATGGCAGTACAAAATAAATTGTAAATACATGGTGCTGTCACATTTATAACTGTGAAAGGATACACTTACTGTGCAACATGTAAACGTATACAGGATACATTCACCTGTGTTTGTCGCAGTCATTCGTCATATAATCATCTTTCATCATATATTCAGTGTAGTGACAAACACATATGGTACTCATTACAATGAGGCAGTGGTGGCTCAGTGGTTGAGGCTCAGGGTTACTGACCAGAAGGTCAGGGGTTCAAGCCCCAGCACCACCAAGATACCACTGCTGGGGTCAGGGGTTCAAGCCCCAGCACCACCAAGATGCTGCTGTTGGGCCCTTGAGCAAGGCCCTTAACTCCAGGTTGCTCTGGGGGGGATTGTCCCTGTAATAAGTGCACTGTAAGTCGCTTTGGATAAAAGCATCTGCCAAATGCATAAATGTAAATTACAGTGAGTCATGTTTTCATTAAAAAGGAAAGAGATTGTCTAAATATATTGATATCAACACTAGGTGCATATGCATATGTGGCAATTGTGCCATCATGCCAACAGAACCCGAAAATATATGCTGCTTAGAGATCCCTGTGCATTAAAACTAATACACGAGCATCTAAAATCACTAGGATCAAATCAAATACTCAGTACACCAGATCTAACAGTCTGTAACATAGTCTTATTTTTATTATCATTCCTTGCCTGGTTTGTTCATCTGACTCCAGAAAAATGACTTTAAGGGTATCTGCAGGTTCGAAGGAATGAAAGACTTTAAGTCTTTTTAAGGCCAAATAAACATCTTTTTTTAAATTAATTTATTATGAATGCAAGCAGCCTAAAGTATGTAGCTTATATCGTAACCCTTCACTTGTTTTCCAGCAAGGCGTGATGCAGACCTTATTCACAGTAGTGCCATGTTTGATTTTTAAAGGGAATGGAAACAAGGCTGTGAGGGATAGACTCACCATCTCTTCAATGGCAAGCATGGTATAAATCTGTAAAAAGCTCCAATATACCATCCGATTTTCCAAAACTCATATTTTATTGAGTTTTTTTCTACTGAGTGTTCTTGAATGGATATTATAATTTTTGTCTGTGGAACGGTCCAAAACCACTTTAACTGCAGTACAGCTAATCAAAGTGAAATCCCTGTATTTGTCAGATGGAGCTCAAGAGAGATGGAGAGGAGAGATATTACAGGTGTAACTCTATTGTAGCTTTACAATTCTTGTCAAAGGTGATGTAAAATAAGAAAATGCCACAATTTGAAAGGTATCTTGTAAATCGCAATGTTGACAGCTTTGGGCGACAGTGTAAGCGCATCGCTCGCTCACAGAGATGCAGAATAATGCCATTTGCATTTTGGATTACCAGGATTATAAAGGTTTATACAGGTGTAAAAATGGGCTTACTTGCACTTCCCTGGCTGTACGAGAGAGAGAGAGAGAGAGAGAGAGAGAGAGAGAGAGAGAGAGAGAGAGACAGAGAGAGAGAGAGAGAGAGAGAGAGAGAGAGAGAGAGAGAGAGAAAGCGCAATCTGATTTTGACACACAGATTCTACTGTTTTAAGAGTCTCTTCTATTCACCCCAAAATGTAAGACCTCAGCAAACTAATATTAAGACTTCTTGTGATTTATTTAAGATATTAAGGCTTTTTTTGGCCTTAAATTTTAAGAATCTTTTTTGAGGTCATCATAAAGAGTGACGTTTTGGAGCAACTTCCAAAATGGCCACCAAACATTCGTAGCACATATTCCCAAATAACTCAAGAATGAAACATTTGATTGAAAAGTAAAATGAGAGCAACAAATGTGTGCAATTTTTTTTATATTTCAAAATAAAACAGTAAGTGGGTTTATATGGTATGTGGGATTAATTGGGTCACTTCCCCAAACAAAAACATTTTATCAGCAACAATTTTGTACTCTTAACTTTGCATATCTCTTTAGTGCCAATTTCTCGTAATTTGCATGGTGCAGAGGTTAAGACTTTTTGGGCCCTGGGTATCGCAGCGAGTATTGATGCTGACTATCACCCCTGAAGTCATGAGTTTGAATCCAGGGTGTGCTGAGTGACTCCAGCCAGGTCTCCTAAGCAACCAAATTGGCCCAGTTACTAGGGAGCGTAGAGTCACATGGGGTAACCTCTTTGTGGTTGCTATAACGTGGTTCGCTCTTGGTGGAGCGTGTGGCGAGTTGTGCATGGATGCTTTGGAGAATAGCGTGAAGCTATGTCTCAACGGTAAGACGCTCAACAAAGCCACGTGATAAGATGCACGGACTGTCGGTCTCAGATGCGGAGGCAACTGAGATTTGTCCTCCACCATCCGCCAACTGAGTTAAGTCACTGCGCCACCACGCGGACTTAAGGGCACACTGGGAATAGGGCATTCCAAATTGGGGCAAAAAAAAAAAAAAAACTCTGAACTCCGGTTCAATAGACTGGATGAACCAAAGTCACCATAATTAAATGCTTTGTTGCTGTTTTTGCACAAATAAAATCTTTAGTTTTGGGGCTGGTGTGTAAATGCTGTCTGGTTCACATCAGGACAGATTAATACTTTTTCCTCAAAACTGATGTGGTCAAATGTGTTTTTGTCCATCTATGTGTTTATGTGATTTTGAACTTTTTGGACCACATTTACACTGTTTTTAGCAGTATCCACTTGTGATCAGATGATCCAATATGAATCTTAATATCAGGTGTAAACATGGTCTGAGACACTCAAATCACACATCAGTAGTGTAATAATTAATGAAGGATCAAGAATGGACACCAACCTATTTGTTCCTCAGTTTCTTAATTTTTCACTCTGTATGGTTCTGTATAACCCATGTCCTCTCTCTCCTCTTTAATAAAATCCATATTCACAATAGTATGTCAGAAATTATTGACACACTTGAAGTTTGTACTTCTGGAAACACTTCTTCAATTCAAAGATGACAGGAATATTCACAGTATTTACTGTCACTGGGTAGTAGCAAAGACCAGGCCTGAAAAAAAAAAAAAAAAAAACGTAAACCTTTAAGCTCTCTGCTTTACATTTTACAATAATATAATAATAATAAACTCTCTTGTTGTAACATTAAATAAATTACATAGCAAATAAATTTAACCATATACAGTAAAATAAAGAAATAAGCCTAGATATATAAAGGAACATGATAAAATAATTAGCACAGGTCTATATTTAGTCAATATTTATCTGAAATTCCAGATTTTCAGTCTATCCTTTATCAACTGTTGTCTTTAAAAAAAAATACATTTGTCTTTTAGGCATCTGAACCATTGTCTCTATGTCATATGCTGAGAAAAACATCCTCAGTAATATTGTAAGAAATCGATTTAATATTTAATGTAATGTTTTCATCTGTATGTTAAATTGGCATAACTCACACATTCAGTGCTTTGGAGATTTCTGGAACATACAGTTCCTTCTAGGGCTGCACAATTGATCAAACTGAAATAAAAATTATTGTATGGACAATTTTAAAACCGCTTGAATGGATGCAGTGACTAAATTAAAAAACAATAAATAAATAAAAATCGCACGTCCATCCAATAAGGTGGCCACTAGCCTACATGACTGCGGTCAATCCAGCTGCACATCTTTTTTTAGTATGCGCGTCTAATCGTGTAGGTATGGGTGCTGAAAGCGGTCGAAATTATTTTTAAGACTCTATTTTCCGCTATTTTACATTTTATTAGGACACAAATAATACATTTTCATAATTTTTTTTAAAAGCATGACTGTTTTATTATTATTTTAAAGTGTGTAGGCCTATGAGTTACATTAATTATTACATAATATATTCATGTTCATAGTAATGTCAATTAACATTAATAATTTTTACATTTTTATTGTTAATTTTAATGTTTTTTTAGAAACTATTTTCTGCTATTTTCCATCTTATTAGGACACAAATAATACAGTTTTATGTTTTTTTTTTTAAAAAAAAACATTACTTTTTTTATTATTATTGTAATGTTTGTAGGCCTATATGTGATTCATTAATTACACAACTTATTCATGTTCATATTAATGTTAATTATCATACATAATACATTTATTTACATTTTTATTGTTAATTTGAATGTTTATATATATATATATATATATATATATATATATATATATATATATATATATATATATATATGTATATATATATATATATATATATATATGTGTGTGTATTATACATTATTGTACTTTATTTATTAACTTTAATGAAATGTAATATTAATGTTAATTATCATACATTTATATTGCATTTTTATTGTTGATTTTAATGTTTTTATATATAAAGTATACATTAATTATTATACATAATGTATTAATGTTTATTTATTTATTTTCTTGCATTTTTTAAGTTAATGTAAATGGCAAATATTTGGCAAATAAATACAACAGGCTTTTGGTGGCTTTTAATCTGTCAATTATAATTTAATTGCATATATATAAGCTATAAACACCTTTATACAATCTATGAAATATACATTCATACCTGAAGTATGAAATATGATAGGCTACTCAAAACACACACACACATACACACACACACACGCACGCACACGCACACACAAACACACACATATACATTTTATATATAATGGGAGTTTTGCCATTTTACTTCAACTTCTAGCACTTACATCATGTCCCATATTCAAACACTCATAAAAAGTGTTCCTCCATAGGTTTGCTCATTCTTTCATTTGATTCCTGTTCAGAGTGGCTCTGACTATTACTGTAATTATTTTCAAGTCATTTTACTGTATAGTTTTGGAGAAAAGTAAAGGCAAACTCACCCCAATCATCAAACTGCATTCTATCACTTACACCATGTCCCATTTTCAAACACTCATAAAAAGTGTTCCTTCATAGGTTTGCTCATTCTTTCAATATTTTCCTGTTCAGAGCGACTCTGAAGTCAAGTCAAGTCAAGTCAATTGGTTTTTATTGTCGTTTCAACCATATACAGTTAGTACAGTACACAGCAAAACGAGACAACGTTCCTCCAGGACCATGGTGCTCCATAAAAACAACAAAGGACCAACACAGGACCACATGAGACTACACAACGAAATAAAATACCTATATAAACTACCTATATATACCTATATAAAGTGCACGTGCAAACATGTGCAAAAAGTACAGGACAGTACAACAAATTACTGACAATGAACAGGACAATAGACAGTGCAGCGCCGACCAGTACTCAGTAGTGCAAAAAGATGACAGTTTCTAAAAATGTAAACATAACATACTATGAGATAATGTTCTATGCACATAGCAGTTATTGAGGTAGCAGACAGTTATAAAGTGACAGTAATTAAAGTGTAACTCAGGACACGTGTGTGTCAAACCAGTCTCTGAGTATTGAGGAGTCTGATGGCTTGGGGGAAGAAGCTGTTACACAGTCTGGCCGTGAGGGCCCGAATGCTTCGGTACCTCTTGCCAGACGGGAGGAGGGTAAAGAGTTTGTGTGAGGGGTGTGTGGGGTCGTCCACAATGCTGGTTGCTTTGCGGATACAAAGAATATTACTGTAATTATTGTCTAGTCATTTTACTGTATAGTTTTGGAGAAAAGTAAAGACAAACACCCCAATCATCAAAGTGCTTTCTAGCATTTACACCATGTCCCATTTTCAAACACTCATAAAAAGTGTTCCTTCATAGGTTTGCTCATTCTTTTAATTGATTCCTGTTCAGAGTGACTCTTAATATTACTGTAATTATTTTCAAGTAAATTTACTGCATAGTTTTGGAGAAAAGTAAAGGCAAACTCACCCCAATCATCAAACTGCATTATAGCACTTACACCGTGTTCAAACACTCATAAAAGTGTTCCTTCATAGGTTTGCTCATTCTTTCGTTTGATTCCTGTTCAAAGTTACCTTAGACTTTTAGTGTATTCATTTAAATGTCATTTTACTGTATTGTAGAGAAAAATAAAGGCAAAATTACCCCAAAAAGTGCATTCTTACAGCGTATTTATTGATGAAATATAAAATAATTTGCATAGTTACGTTTATACAATAACGTTTATACAAAAAAAATCTTGATCTCTGTTTTGTAATAAAATAAATAAATAAGGATCTGGATTTCACTCCTTTACTTTTATTTAGGCAGTAAAAACAAATAAAACATCAGAGAAAAAAAATCAAATCCAATGATAAATATAGGAGTGACACGTTTAAATTTAAACTTAAAAAAAAATATATATATATATACTAATAAATAAATAAATAAAATAAAGCTTTCTTCCACTCCACTCTTTTGGTGTTCCACCAATGTGGTGTTTCTTAAAATGTGTCCTCATGTAGTGTCCACTACATCAGTTGCATTTGAAACATTGCCAGACCTGATCATTTCCAATTACCGTTCTGGGTATATCTACACATGTAGGATGATTACCACTCTTGGCATTTTGAGCACTGGACCATGAGCTCATTGTAATGAGCGGTTCTGCAAAGACAGTAAACTGGTATTGCAGTTTTGGTCACGTTTGCC